>NW_028190479.1:89652-99028 GCF_048542155.1 Nylanderia fulva
GGAATGGGATTAAAACCATCATACTATCTCATTCATAACTACGGCTCAAATTATATCATATACATAAGAAAAAAATTTCACTGGCTTAACTAAGTAAAAAAAGCTGAATATATCAACAGTATCAAGCCGATTAATTTTAATTGTGTCATTGGTAAAAAGAATCCTCTCAGTCTAACAGATCCACATTATCAACAATAACGGAGAATAGAGATGTCAACATATTATAATTGATTATACACCAAAAAGAATTTGCTGGAAAAGAAGTCAATCCGTTGAATCGCACTAACGAAAAAATGATTCATTAATCTAACGGACACACAAATCCCACTCAATGTTACCAATTTGTTACAAATGGGCAGCAAATTTAGCCTTCCATTAAACATAGACAAAAGAACCGCTATTATGAGTTCATCAAAGATTTAGAATGCAATACCAAGAGGAATAAAGTCATGAATCTTACTACGATTCGCAACATAGCAATTCCCTCAACTTTCGAATTTTTTAAACAATGGGTCTAAAAGACACAAATTAAAATAGATAGATTCTATGATAAAAACAACGAGTAAATTTATTAAACAGAATCCTGACATTCTATTCACAAGAACGGATAAGGGAAATGCTACTGTAGCAATGGAGAGAAATTATTATGTTACACTGAGAGAAAAGTGTATAATACTTGTAACTATAATTGCATAGTAAAATAATTATAGTTGGGATATTCATTTTTATAGTTATGATTCCTATAACGTTAGTAAAAATAACCTTACATGCATGGTTCTGACAAATAATGTAAAAATTTTACTATAAATTATAATAATTTCAAATATTAATATTAGGAGACGCGGTAGTGTCTCCGGCCATGTTCAAACCCTAAAAGACCTTAAAAGACACTACAAGTCTCCTTATCCTGCACCATCAAAGTCCATTCTTTGGGGGTGTAGAACTACTAAAATATAAAAAATTTTGAATTGCACGTAATATAACCTGAAAGGCGGCATCGCCACGAGTAATTTGAGACAAGAAAAAATAAAATCGGTCAAGCCGTTCTGGAGATACAAGCGGTCAAAAAGTGACGTTTTTCATGAAAAATGAAGTAACGTCGTCTTCTCTGTCCGCGTCCGACGTCATCAGGATTATATATATATATATATAATATATATATAAATCTCTTCTCACCTTTTACTCACACCTCCCTCAACTTCCACCCACCCCTTTCCCTCCCACATCCCGCCCCCCGCCCCCACCCCACCCAAACTCCCACTCCTCTTTCGCCCTAACTCACCCTCTTTTCGTCCTATTTTTTCAGTTTTTTCGTTCTCTCTCACCTTCTGTTGTCCTCTTTCACCCTCTTTCACCTTCTTTCGTCCTCTTTCACCCTCTTTCGTCCTCTTTCACCATCTTTCGCCTCTTTCACCCTCTTTCGTCCTCTGTCGTCCTCTTTCACCCTCTTTCGTCCTCTTTCACCCTTTTTCGTCCTCTCTCACCCTCTTTCATTCTCTCTCACTCTCTCTCACCCTCTGTTGTCCTCTTCGTCCTCTTTCACCCTCTTTCGTTCTCTTTCACCCTTTTCGTCCTCTTTCACCCTCCTTCGACCTTTTTCATCCTCTTTCGTCCTCTCTCACCCTCTTTCACTCTCTCTCACCCTCTTTTGCCCTCTAACACCTTTTTCACCCTCTTTCGTCCTCTTTACCCTCGTTTCGCCTCTTTCGTCCTCTTTCACCCTCTTTCGCCTCTTTCACCCTTTTCGCCCTCTTTCACCCTTTTCGTCCTCTTTCACTCTCTTTCGTCCTCTCTCACCCTCTTTCATTCTCTCTCACCCTCTTTCACCCTCTTTCATTCCCTCTCACCCTCTTTCATCTGTCTCACCCTCTTTCATTCTGTCTCACCCTCTTTCATTCCCTCTCACCCTCTTTCGTCCTCTTTCAGCCTCTTTCGCCCTCTTTCACCCTCTTTCGTCCTCTTTCACCCTCTTTCGTCCTCTCTCACCCTTTTTCGACCTCTTTCACCCTCTTTCGTCCTTTTTCACTCTCCTTTGTCTTCTCTCACTCTCTTTTATTTTTTTTTACCCTATTTCATTCTCTTTTACCCTCTTTCGTCCTCTTTCACTCTCCTTCGTCCTCTTACCCTCTTTTATTCTCTTTCACCCTCTTTCGTCCTATCTCACCCTCTTTCGTCCTCTCTCACTCTCTCTCACCTCTTTCACCCTCGTACGTCCTTTCTCACCCTCTTTCGCCTATCTCGTCTTCTCTTACCCTCATTCGTCCTCTCTCACCCTATCTCCAAAAAATCATAAAAATGAAAAGGTCAAGCCATGTTCAAAAGAAGGTCCTCAAAAATTTAAACCTAGTCTGTACAATGAAAAAAAATTACACGTAATTTTATATCGCAATATAATATTTATCGCAATAATTCCAGAGTTCCAATTTGTTAATATCGAATAATGTATTTGTTTCAAGTAATGGCAGTAGAGTCAAATACATACCTACGTATATGCAGTTTTTGCTGTTAAATGTACTTGAACGAAAAAAATAATTAAATGATTTAAATATAGCACATTTTATATCAAGAAACTTATACTATAATCGAACTCTGTTTAGAAAGAATGTTTGTTTCAATCACAATCACAATACCATTTTCTATTATTTCTATTATTATTATCAATAATGTTATTCACCAAATAATTATAGTATCAATAATGTTTTGCGGTTTATTTAACAATTCATAATTAGGAGACGCGGTAGTGTCTCCGGCCATGTTCAAACCCTAAAAGACCTTAAAAGACACTACAAGTCTCCTTATCCTGCACCATCAAAGTCCATTTTTTGGGGGTGTAGAACTACTAAAATATAAAAAATTTTGAATTGCACGTAATATAACTTGAAAGGCGGCATCGCCACGAGTAATTTGAGCCAAGAAAAAATAAAATCGGTCAAGCCGTTCTGGAGATACAAGTGGTCAAAAAGTGACGTTTTTCATGAAAAATAAAGTAACGTCGTCTTCTCTGTCCGCTGACGTCATCAGGATTATATATATATATAAATCTCTTCTCACCATTCACTCACACCTCCCTCAACTTCCACACACCCCTTTTCCTCCCACATACCGCCCCTCCGCCCCCACCCCCACCCCCACTCCCACCGCCACTTCCACCCCTCTTTCGCCTCTATCACCCTCTTTCGTCCTCTTTCACCTTCTTTCGTCCTCTCTCATCCTCTTTCATTCTCTCTCACCCTCTTTCATTCCCTCTCACCCCCTTTCGTTCTCTTTCACCCTCTTTCGTCCTCTTTCACCCTCTTTCGTCCTCTCACCCTCTTTGTCCTCTTTCACCCTCTTTCGTTCTCTTTCACCCTCTTTCGCCTATCTCGTCTTCTCTTACCCTCATTCGTCCTCTCTCACCCTATCTCTAAAAAATCATAAAAATGAAAAGGTCAAGCCATGTTCAAAAGAAGGTCCTCAAAAATTTAAACCTAGTCTGTATAATGAAAAATAATTACTCGTAATTCCAGAGTTCCAATTTGTTAATATCGAATAATGTATTTGTTTCAAGTAATGGCAGTAGAGTCAAATACATACCTACGTATATGCAGTTTTTGCTGTTAATTGTACTTGAACGAAAAAAATAATTAAATGATTTAAATATAGCACATTTTAAATCAAGAAACTTATATAATCGAACTCTGTTTAGAAAAAGGTAGAACATTTCATTTGCCTCTGCCTTTACAAGAAACATTGGATAAGGTATGTCCTCCGGAAGATCCTATAAATTTGAATCACGAGTTGCACATTCTCGTTCGAGGTATACCCAAGAAATCTAAAGTGGTTTGGTAGATATTAATAAAGTGTATAAGGCTTTACAATGGTTAAAAGAAAATAATCCTCATTACTCAAAAATTTGTCTTCCAGCGTCATCTGATGATCTATTAAAGGATAAGTTGCAGAAAACAGAATATAGGATTGTCGATGAGGAAAGCGACAATGACGAAATAAATGAGGTGGTTGAGGAATTACCAGCATTGAATTTGTACAATGTACAGCAAAACAAAAATAATAATGATTAAACCGTTTTAAAACGTACGGCTTTTCTCACACAAATCACTGAACATTCGGATATTAACGATCAGTATACAATATACCCAATACACGCGAAAAGAATCGATAACGAATCTGCATTGAAGCTTTATCAAATGGTAAAAATTGAAGATTTTCCAATGGATAATCGTTATAAATATCTGGATGTCATGTGTTTCCCTGATTTATATCCTGATGGTGTCAATGGGCAACGAGAAGATAGAAACTTTGCATTGCCGGAATATTTATTTATTAGAACACGATTGATGTCGAAACATAGTAGATTCAGGTTGAATCTGCAGTATCTGTTCTTCCTTCTCAATGATGCTAACTACCGACAGTTGAAAAGTGGTATCTATTATACGATGATGGTTACTAACCCACGAGAGAGATACACTGCTAGTAGATACTTGAACGAATTGAAAGGTTACCAATTAGAATCGAATTTAATGAGTATTTTCGCAAAAATGAGAAATACGGATCAATTTTGGCGACAACCGTGCAATAATGTAAAATGCATGACTTTGCATTACGGTCCAGCGACGTGGTTTTTGACTTTGAGTCCTAGTGAATGGAAATGGTCCGATTTGGGTGAATATTTACGAGATATGAATCTCGATAAAGAGAAGTTAGGCATCAGCAAACTAATCGCATACGATCCTGTAAGTACTTCTAGATTCATGTGCATAAAATTCAAAGCCATGATTAATTTTATTTGTTTGTCCGATAATCCAATAGGAAAGGTTATTCATTACTTCTGGCGACTGGAATATCAACGTAGAAGTATCCAGCACATGCATTGTATGATTTGGATAAAAGATGCTCCAGTATTAGGAAAATCGCCGGATGAAGAAGTTGCTACGTTTATTCAAAAATACGTAACGTGTGAAATTCCAGATAAAAATGTTTCGCCAACGTTGTACGATACGGTAATAAGTGATCAGAATCATAAACATAACTCGTATTGCATGCGTACGAAAAAAACGGAAACTAATATATACAGAATGTGTCGGTTCGATTTTCCTCGGCCAGTTACTGAGAATTTCGTTTTAAAAGACGTAATTCGATAGTCGGTAGAAAAAATTTACGCAGTAAGAGCAGATTATACGATCTTCCTCGCAAGGAGTCGGAAAGGTTTATAAATGATTATAATCCGTCTACCAAATTAGCCTGGGAGGGAAATATGGACATACAATTTATTAGAGAAAAATCAGAGTTTTTAAATTCTCATATTTAACAAAATACACGACAAAGTCGGAAAAATGCAATACAGACTTTGAAGTGATAGATTCGAATAAGTCATTGGCATCGAAACTGTGAAATTTTGCAATGCGTTCATTAAATAACAGAGAATGCGGTGCTTTAGAAACTGCGGATACACTATTAGGGAATCCCTTCTACGGTACGGATAATGATACCATGGTCAAATGGATCGATGTTAATGAGGTGAGAAATAGAAAAGTTAAAACATTTAATGAAATTTAAGCTCTTGATGAAAATTCTACGAATATTTACTGTTCGTCACTCATCGATGATTACTATCCAAATAGACCTCAGGAATTAGAATCATTGAATTTGTACGATTTTGCCAGATTCTGGGAAATTACGAAACAGATGTCAACTAATGACGAATTCAAGTGTTACAAACTGGCATCGGGTTTATTTTTAAAAAAACGAAAAAAGGGTTATTTAATTAACCATTATCGATTTAATATAAAAACTGAGCCCGAAAAATACTTTTACTCGCTGCTTCTTCTGTTCAAACCATGGAGAGATTTGAGTGAACTCAAAGGTACATTCGAGACTTACACGGATGCCTTTAAGAATTCAGAGTCTGTTTTAACGAAGGCAATGAAATATCACGAAAGGCTCGAAGAAATACAGAAAGCTTTTGAGAACGTTGCTGAATTAATCGAGAAGCGCGAAAATGATGTGAAAACAGCAGACAGAGACAAATCCGATGACGATAAATTGGATTGTAATTCGATAGAAGCTGACGACGCGATGATATTACCTATACATTCGACATTAAAAAGGAAAAAAGGTGTCACTCTACAAAGTTTGATTAATGTAGAATTTTCTAAATGGGAAACGATAAACGGCAATTGTAACAAATGTAAGAGCACCGTGTTGAAAAAGAAAACCGTAATCGAATCAACTTTATCCGTCGTAGTAATACAGTTCAATTTATATACTTTTGTAAACGGTGCTTCTAAAAAAATTATCAACAATCGGATTACCGCCGTGCCGACGAGTAATATCACGATTATTAAAAAAAAGTACAAGCTAATAAGCGCTATATATCACGAAGGTGAAGAAATGAATCGTGGTCACTACAAGTGTATGTTGAGAGCTGACACAAAATCGGAATGGTATCACTCTAATGATATGGAAGTGTTCAAGAAAAAATGGCCCAAAGGAGCACAAGGGGCATACATATTGTTCTTAGAACAGATTAAATAATGGCGCTGTATAAAAGCTGCCGTAAATGCTACATTAAAACATCAACTGTTCTAGCGCTTTATAAAAGTTGCCGTAAGCGCCAAAATAAAATATCGGCTGCTCTGGCGCTTTATAAAAGCTGCTGTAAGCGCTGCATTAAAACGAGTGCAATAAGTTTCTAATTTGACCTAGGCTTCATGACATTTCAAAAAGTATCATCAAGAAAAAAATTATCAGACAGAAATATGTATGTCGTGTTAAAATCGGAGAGACGAAGAAAAATATATGGTTGCGTTCTCACGAGAATGGGCGATGGAGGGGCCCATTCTTTATTTTCAATATTCATACAAGAATATAAATTCATTCTGTTGCAATTGAAATAAATGTGCAATGTATCGTTAAAAGTTATTACAATTATACAAACATTTACATATATGATTAAATAAAATATATATGTATACTATAATATAATTATATATTTTATATATGTACATATATACCATATATTTCAATTATTTTGAACTGTATTGCATAAATTGTTACTTATACAAAGTTATCTGATAAGAATCGAAAATACATATATTTGTGATACTTGAATTACTAGAAAGCTGCTCTATATATCTGTACTTTAAAAAGTAAGTGATATCCTAAAAAAATCATAAAAATGAAAAGGTCAGGCCATGTTCAAAAGAAGGTACTCAAAAATTTAAACGATCTAATAATAAATTATCACGAAAAGTAACTGATATGTTATTCAAGGTGCCAGTTCAAAGTGAACATACGTAAAGTGTATATTGTCTAAATTTAGTAATAATATATTACCATGAAAAGTAACTGTGATATTTTATTCAAGGTGCAAGTTCACATTGAACATACATACATATAAGTAAAACTGATTACAATTTGATTCTAGAAAATAAGTGCGATATGTTATTCTTAGTGCACAAAATATAATTGTCGTTTATAGAGATTTGATTTGAAATTCATACTAGCCCGTACAATGAAAAATAATTGCTCGTAATTCTAGAGTACCAATTTGTTAATGACTCAGAAAAATAACATGGCGGCCTGCTCCCAAAAAACTTTCGATGGGTAGAATAAATAATTGAAATAAGAGTTGTGAAAATTGTATAAATTAAAAACCTCCAATCTTTCTTTAGTAAAATTTCGAATTTTCGTATCAACTTTCGATTTGTGTTATACCGTATTTTTAGGGAGTAAGTTATTGATCAGAAAACTTTGCCTTGTTGCTCGAAACGGGTGTATATTAAGTAAAATTTATAAATGTACAGTTCTCAGATCAACTACAATAAAGCTATACGCTTAAAAAGTTTATTGATTATTTGTCGTAATATACAATAAAAAATTACATATTAATTATTTAAGATACAAGTGAGAAATAAATATCATTAAAATATACAAAAAAAATTTATCAATTTGACTCTAAAAAGTAAGTGACATGGTTCTCAAAGTGCAAGGTTTCATTTGACTTACAATTTTCTTCAGAAACACAGAAGAAAAAGGTATTTGTATATAGTTTTGTATATTTACTTCGTTGTGTGTGTAGAGCTTTTAAAAATACGTTGAATCCTTATTCTAATCTAATCTTCTTCTAATGTAATACTTTTCGTATTTCAAATGTTGTAGTAATTATTCTGTAAAAGCTTCGACATTATTTCTAAATGGACATCGAGAAACATCATAGTTTTTTGAGAGCAGGCCGCCATGTTATTTTTCTGAGTCATTAACAAATTGGTACTCTGGAATTACGAGCAATTATTTTTCATTGTACGGGCTAGTATGAATTTCAAATCAAATCTCTATAAACGACTATTATATTTTGTGCACTAAGAATAACATATTGCACTTATTTTCTAGAATCAAATTGTAATCAGTTTTACTTATATGTATGTATGTTCAATGTGAACTTGCACCTTGAATAAAATATCACAGTTACTTTTCATGGTAATATATTATTACTAAATTTAGACAAATATAAATTATATTAAGATACATATATATTTTATTTTAAACAATTTTGTAAATGTTTGTAAATTGAAAAACTTTTAAGTACATTCACATTTTTTAAATTGCAACGAAGAATTTAATTTTGTATGAATATTGAAATAAAGAATGGGCCCCTCCATCGCCCATTCTCGTGAGAACGCAACCATATATTTCTTCGCTCTCCGATTTTAACACGACATACAATTTCTGTCTGATAATTTTTTTCTTGGGTGATACTTTTTGAAATGTCATGAAGCCTAGGTCAAATTAGAAACTTATTGCACTCGTTTTAATGCAGCGCTTACAGCAGCTTTTATAAAGCGCCAAGCAGCCGATATTTTATTTTGGCGCTTACGGCAACTTTTATACAGCGCTAGAACAGTTGATGTTTTAAATGTAGCTTTACGGCAGCCTTTATACAGCGCCATTATTTAATCTGTTCTAAGAACAATATGTATGCCCCTTGTGCTCCTTTGGCCATTTTTTCTTGAACACTTCCATATCATTAGAGTATACCATTCATTTGTGTCAGCTCTCAACATACACTGTAGTGACCACGATCATTTCTTCACCTTCGTGAAATATAGCGCTTATTAGCTTGTACTTTTTTTTATAATCGTGATATTACTCGTCGGCACGCGGTAATCCGATTGTTGATAATTTTTTTAGAAGCACCGTTTACAAAAGTATATAAATTGAGCTGTATTACTACGACGGATAAAGTTGATTCGATTACGGTTTTCTTTTCAACACGGTGCCTTTCATTCGTTACAATTGCCGTTTATCGTTTCCCTTTAGAAAATTCTACATTAATCAAACTTTGGGAAGTGACCCTTTTTTTCCTTTTAATGTCGAATGT
>NW_028190480.1:0-62750 GCF_048542155.1 Nylanderia fulva
CCGGGGCGGGGGGCGGGTCCCGGGGGGGATGCGGAGATCGGGTTGGCGGACGCGGTTCGGCCCGCCGCGTTTCCTGGACCGTACATGGTAAGTGTGGATATTTTAGCGGCAGATGAGGGCGCAGATTTTAATTATACCGACGACGCGGTGGTTGATTCGGGATCACCGATCAGCCTAATAAGAAGTAGTAACGTCCCAGAAAAATTATGTTCACTGGTCGATCAAAGCACAAATCAATTTCACGGTATTAACGGTTCTTTACTCCGCGTAAATAGTATTTTTTATAGTATTGTAAAAGTCTGTGGCGTCCAAATCAAAATAAAGTTTTATACAGTACCGGACGACGCAATGATGTATAATGTTCTTCTCGGAAGAGATTTTTTGATGTGTCCGTCGATACGAGTTACGTTCGGAGAAACAGTAAAAATAGTAGCGATCGAGGAGCCGAGTACTTTTGGAGAAATTATGATGATTGAGAGTGGTGACGTTTTGGTCAATATGTGTGGCAAACTCCGAATCGACGAAGGTATTGGCGAAAAGAGCGTTAGAGAGATCAGCGAGGCGCACGAGGCATGTTACCTCGGTTGCTTGCGGGCGGAGAGCGGCGCGCCCGATTTTGAGATGACCATCGCGTTGAAGCACGAACAACCGATAGCGTCGCGCCCGCGGAGGTTGTCATTCGCTGACAAGGAGGCTTTGTGCGGTATTTTAGACAGGCGCTTGAGTGATGGAACCATACGACACAGCGATTTCCCGTATGCGAGTCCCATCGTGCTCGTTAGGAAAAAAGACGGAAGTATTCGTTTGTGTATCGATTATCGCGAACTAAACAAAATCACGGTGCGAGATAATTTCCCCACGGAATTGATCGACGATAATATTGATCGCTTGAGAAGCAAAAAATATTTCTCGATTTCGGGTTTAAAGGATGGATTCCATCACGTCAGGATGCATCCCGCGTCGATAAAATATGCATCATTTGTGACGCCGCTGGGGCAGTTTGAATGGCTACGTATGCCGTTCGGACTGACGAACGCGCCGCGTGTGTTTCAGCGTTTTATACATATGGTGTTTGTGAAAATTCGTGACGAACCCGAAAAGAACGAAATAAAATATTATGAATTGCGCGACGGATTGGCCTATCGAAAGGACAAAAATGGGAAAGTTTATTGGTTCCCGCGGAGGCGGGACAAAGTCAGAGAATACGGTCGGAATAAAAAAAAAAAAAGAAAAAAAAATTTGATACCAAAATTTAAAGGACCGTATGTGATATGGAAAGCGCTCGATTATGACCGATATATTGTGTAACGGCGTGGCCGTTAATAACGCCTCGCGGGCCGATCACCCGCCCGCCACTTGAGGCTATGGCGCCTAAGGCGCCCCTAAACACAAAAACATAAGCGATACACGGGTCACCCTACCCCAGGGGCGCCCCACTACAACCCCCAGAGGCGCCCCACTACGACGCCGGCGTTATCCCCACCACAGCCTCGATGTAGAGTGGGGGAACCGCCGGCAGGGTATATAAGCCGGCTCGACGGATGAGCCGGCACCAGTCCTGTTCCGGACCTCCTAGCCAGGCAACGGGTTTCTCGTTGTTACGCCGGGTTTCCCGGTTTCCGGTCTCTTCCTGCTATACACCGGGTGACGGGTTTCTCGTCATTACGCCGGGTTTCCCGGTTTCCGGTTCTTCCTGCTACACGCCGGGCAACGGGTTTCTCGTTGTTACGCCGGGTTTCCCGGTTTCCGGTTCCTCCTGCTACACGCCGGGCAACGGGTTTCTCGTTGTTACGCCGGGTTTCCCGGTTTCCGGTCTCTTCCTGCTACACGCCGGGCAACGGGTTTCTCGTTGTTACGCCGGGTTTCCCGGTTTCCGGTCTCTTCCTGCTACACGCCGGGCAACGGGTTTCCCGGTTTCCGGTCTCTTCCTGCTACACGCCGGGCAACGGGTTTCTCGTTGTTACGCCGGGTTTCCCGGTTTCCGGTCTCTTTCTGCTATACACCGGGTGACGGGTTTCTCGTCATTACGCCGGGTTTCCCGGTTTCCGGTTTCTTCCTGCTATAAGCTATACGCCTCCGTACACCATATCTCTAAGTTATACCGGGTAATTTGTAAATCTTTTCCGGACACCGCTACAGGCTACACGCCTCCGCATTTTGTTTATACCGAGTAGTCAATAAGTTTCTCTATTTAGGGCTTTACGCCAACAAACATTTCGTTTATACCGAGTAGTCAATAAGTTTCTCTATTTAGGGTTTTATGCCAACAAACATTTCGTTTATACCGAGTAGTCAATAAGTTTCTCTATTTAGGCTTTATGCCAACAATCATTTTGTTTACTTGTTTCTTTTTAAATAAACCAAAGCATTGTTAATAAGGAATAAGCGAGTCTGAATCTCCCCCTTCCTCCCGAATCCTGGAACCGGCGAGCCGATCCGCGGCGTCGGGAAAGGTGAACCGTTACATGGCGCCCGAACAGGGACCTGCCCAGTGGAGATCCCGACTCGCTTAAGCCTATCCAGATGCCCGCGTGGGTAAATCAATTATCAAAATCCGAAGCTATTGCCTTGGCCAAAAGACACGGAATCGATAGCCAAGGAACTTTAGACGAGGTCCGCCGACGCCTCCGCCGATTTGTCGGGCAAAACCCCGCGCTATTTCGAACTTACCTACCTGTGCCCACTATCAACGTCGAAATGGCCACCGGAAGCCCAACCAAACGAAGAAGCTACCACCCCGACACCTGTTGAACCGGCCAGGATCATGGATCAGATCCGAAAATGGGGGTGCCACTTCGAGGGCAAGGACCCCCTGGCATTCCTCGAGCGTACGGAAGAGCTGTGCCTGGGCTACGGCTACACCGACGCCCAGATGCTGTTAGGGCTACCCGAACTCTTACGGGGAGACGCCCTGCTGTGGTATCGCAACATCCGCGATACCATAGCCAGCTGGGCCTACTTTTGCCAAGCTGTCCGCCAGCAATACCTGCCAAGCGGGTATGAGAGACAGATGAAAAGGACGATCCAGGGACGTCAACAACGCCCTAAAGAGTCCTTCCAAAAGTACGCCACCGAGGTTCTGACCATGATGCGGCGCGCCGGGGGATATTCACCCCTAGACCAACTGGAACAGCTCTACGAAAACATGGATCCGGAGTACCAATTGTACATCCGTCGGGCGGACGTGCTCAGCGTCGGGGATCTGAGCATCCGAGCCACCGAATACGAAGAGGCCGACCGCCGGAGACAGGAACGACGAAGGGACGTGCCGCAAAGCCACACCCCGGTCGTAGCTTCCGCGGTCTACAGTCGGGAGGAATGTTGCTGGAGGTGCAAGCAACGAGGACATACACGCCTGCACTGCCAGCGACCTCCGAAGAAATTCTGCTCGAGATGTGGCAAGGACGGGGTCCTCACCCGTGACTGCCACCCCCCGACGGGAAACGGGGTGCGGGCCGGAGACGTCGCGGCCGTCGTCCAGCCCGACTCGGCCTAAAATACAACCCGAGACCGCACCTCCGGATCCTGATTGCCGGACAACATTTGTGGGGCCTCCTCGATTCCGGCTCAGAAATCTCATTCGTAAACGCTGAAACGGCCCGCCGAATCAACCGCACACCATCTAGCCCAGATCTCAAGGCAGTGTTACGTCCGGCAATTCACCTTACGGTAAATCACCTTATGCACAAGTCGGTCTTCTCTCGCGTCTACCTCGGTAAACGTTCGAGAAGCTGCTCTCTACTTTTTTAGGGCAACCTGCTAGGCCGGCTATACCCTGGGATGCCGAGAGCTTGAGATTCGATTGAGAAAGTCGGATGGAGAAGGAATTCTGCGGGTCGGGTCAAGAAATAAAGATATTTTACAAGTATAAAAATTGTTTATTCATTCATAAAACCTTTATGTCGATATAAAGTTTATTGGTCCTGACGTGGTTCGTGGGGAGCTTGAAATTGAGTTACAATATTGTTAAGCTCTTGTTCAGAATTGTTAGGCTGAATGAGGTAAGTAATAAAAGAAGTAAGGTCGTCCTGAGTTTCCTCTGAGATGAAGTTACGAGTGCCGTCGGATGTGAGGTTCACGGTATCCTCGTCAAGAATATTGAAGTTTTGTTCGTGATTAAATTGTAAAAATGGATCGTATTCCGGAGATGCTAATTGTTGAGTTTGATCATGGACGTAATATTCAGGGTCAGTTAAAAATTGATGATTTGGATCGATTAGGTAAGTATTTAATTCTGAATAAGACTGTTCAGGAAATTGAGGGTGAGAATAATCAATGTACGGAGGAATATTATTAATTGGCGAATAAGCGTCTGGAGAAGGAGGTTGTATGATTATTCGCGTTGGTTAAATTTGAACGTTTAGATTTAGAGGTTTTCGAGATCTACGTTCGCGTAGCCTGTGAAGGTGCTGCTCGTTTCGATCGATCTGATTCCTTCGTCGGAAAGGAGAGACCATCTAACGGTTAAATAAATTCACATGAATAAATCGAAAGATAGATTATTCTATTATTTGAAATAATTGAATATGACTCACGTTTGTAGCGTGATTTACTTGTTAATGAGAGCGAACAGAGATGAAAGGTTAATCTTATGCGAGAAAGCCCTTTACCTGTTAATAAATTAACTTTATGTCAGTAATTATTATAATAAACCTGTATTAAATGAGGATTGGTAATAACGTGGATAAAAGGAAGGATTTGAATAGGAGTATTAATATCTGCGTTGAGAATATTAATACTTGATGTTTCAATCGTTAATAATTAAATCTTAAACTTTGAAATAGTAATTCTTAATAAATAAATAAATCTTAGACTTTGAAGTAACAAATTGTCAATGAATATCAAAATCACTGTCAGTTGGTATGGTAAAGTAATTCGCAATTATTGGAAAATGCAGGGTATTAAAAGCATGAAAGAATAGAGAGATAGGTGTACATCCGGTTATTCCGGGTTCTTAGGTCCTGGTCTTATTAGGCTAATGCGACGTTCACTTTACTGAACGTGCATCTCTGAGATGATTTGCGAATTTACCTTCTGACAGGATATAACTCTAATGGGTATAGAGGAGTTAAGAATAGAGGTTTGAATATAAGTATTAATATCTATATTAAGAGTATTAATACGTGTAACTTCAAGCATCAATAATTGAATTGTAAATTATGAATTAATTATTTTTAATAATCATTAAGACCACTGTCATTTGGTTTGGTAAAGTAATTCGTTAGGTTTGTAAAGCAGAGAGAGAGTAAGCGGGGAAGGGTGAAGAAATGTACGGTTGCCCGTGGATTCCGGTCCCCGAAGGTTAATGCGACGTTCACTTTACAGAACGTGCATCTCAGAATCGTAGTAACGAATTTACCTTATGACAGGGTATGGTTTTAATAGTAGCAAATAGGGTAAGGTGGAGTACACTTGTCAAATAAATTTAAATATCAATATGCAAGATCACTGTCAGTCGGTGTGGTAAAGTAATTCGCAATTATTGGAAAGTGCAAGGTATTAAAAGCATAAAAGAATAGAGAGATAGGTATACATCCGGTTATTCCGGGTTCTCAGGTCCTGGTCTTATTAGGCTAATGCTACGTTCACTTTACTGAACGTGCATCTCTGAGATGATTTGCGAATTTACCTTCTGACAGGATATAATATTCTAATGTGTACTAAGGAATTAGCGTTATTCAATTCGCTAATAGGTAGTAGGATACGGGATTACATACATATATAAATAAGCAGTGATATAATAAAATACATAAGTATATTTATTATAATAGATTGAATAAGTATGCGATATCGGTTAAATAATATTGAATAGTATTGGATAAAATATTAAATAGATCGACGATTGTAACGCAGACGTATGCAGATGCAAATCGTAGATTGAAATAATATCGGACATGCAGAGTAATATATGGCTTATGTCTGTATTCAAATTCAGAGTTCGTAATGTGAAATAAGATTGAGTTCGAAATTCAGTGGTTAAATAATTAATTAAATATAATGATTAAATATAATGAGTGTCCGTCGCGCTTTACTATTTAGGGATATGTGAACTGGCTTAAATACTCACAAGGTTAGACAATGTCTTATGTGCCTTGAGGTGGTACACTTTGCTACTATGTTCTTCCCTCTGAGTTGAAGAGCTGAGGAGCCTCGGTACCTCGGTCCGAAATGGCGGCTATGTCTCGATGTCTTCAGAGCTCCGTAGTAATTGCTTGCTTGACTGCGGCGGGATCACTCTTGAGTGATGGATGGCGAATTCACTGCTGAGTGATGGATGACGAATTCCCTGCGACGAAATCACTGCCGTTCCGTGCCGGGAGCCGGGTTTATATACCCAAAAATGGGGCTCGCTCCTCCCATCGGGCGATGTGGCTCAGCCAATGGTAAGAGAGATGTGCCGGGGAAGTACCGGAGATAATCTGTTCCAGGTAGAGATTGCGACGGTTAAGTCCCGGAGAGATGGCTTCTTAGTAGCGATAGCGGCGTCCCTTTGATGACTCATCGCCGGGCGCTCCGACTTTCCTTATCCTATTCTCGGTAGCGATAACGGTTGGCTATGCGTTACGACTCTCTTTGTTCCGTTATCGGTTTGCAGGTTGCAACTTGCTTCTGCGTTGCGTCATCGATTGCATCATGCTTCTGGATTCCTTCTAGAAGCTCCTATATTGCATCATTCTTCTGGAATGTTCTGGGGGGTTTCTTTGAGAGTAAAGCCGAGTTCACAATAGTAAAGCGGGTTTCACATTTGGTTATCCAATTATTATAGTATACTACATTATAAGTGGTATACATGTATTCTTAGGTACTATCCTATAGAGTATGTCGATTCCTTTTGGGAATCGAAATAAAATGTATTATAATTCGCGTGAAGAATGAATTTTTATATTTTCTGATATTTTGTATTTATGATCCGGTAATCACGATAGGCGGGTGGAAACCCTTAATTTACGTTTATATTCTTTAGTTAAATGCAAATTAGTACTTACTGTATGAAAGATCATAACCAGGATAAAATACTTATATATTCATAGTCGAACTATGGTATCCTTATTTAGTACTTTCGAACGTGTGACGGATACAATGTTACTACGCATTACGTGTACGATTTTTAAGTCTCTTGAATTATGAATAGTTATAATATAGGCACGCTTATTCTTATTTCAGGTTTATGTTTCCTAACGAATGATCGAGAGTAGAGAGTCTTTATTAATTATGCTTTTTATGCTATCAATATTATTAAATTTAAAAGTGAATTATTACTCTGTTGTCATTTGTGAGAAGACATGTTTTAACCTGGGAATAATTATATGTGTGATTAAATATTCGTTATTACCGGTCTTTCATGCAGGTTAGAGATTGTCATGACTAATAGATTAAAGAATAAAGTTTTGAAAAAGTTTGAAGTTTTGAAATTTGTCTGGACGTTACAGCAGCCCAGATACGCCTGGCCGACGGGACGCAAGTCCCCATTGCCGAGACCATCGAAGCAACGGTCAGGTTACGAGGAAAATCGTACCGCCACCGCTTCTCCGTACTACCACAACTAGACAACGCCGTACTAATAGGCATAGACCTCTGGGCGAAATTAGGAGTCGAGCTGCGCCCGCCGCCCAGACCTGTCACCGAGACAACAACCAAAGATGAAATCGCGACAGCCAGTATCAGCCCAGGAACTACCAGCGAGGCGCTAAGGCTACAGGCCTTTCTAAATAACGAACTTCCAAAGTTCGAATCGGTCCGCGGCCCGACCGACAAAGCCACGCACCAAATTCGGCTAAAACCGGGGCCGCCCATTAAACAACGATATCGGCCCCGTAATCCAGCCATGCAGGCCGTGATCGACCAAGAGGTCCAAAAGATGGAAGCCGAAGGAGTCATCGAGCCCTCCACCAGCGCCTGGAGCTCTCCGATAGTGCTGGCAAAGAAGAAAGACGAGACCTACCGATTTTGTATAGACTTCCGCCGATTAAACGCGGCCTCCGAGAAAGATGCATACCCGCTGCCTCACATTGCCGCCACCTTGGATAAGCTACGAGGCGCACACTACTTGTCCACGTTGGACCTACGCAGCGGGTATTGGCAAGTACCACTAACTCCGGAGAGCCGCCCCGCAACCGCCTTTACGGTGCCAGGGAGAGGGCTGATGCAGTTCCGCGTCATGCCATTCGGACTGCATTCAGCACCGGCCACCTTCCAACGGCTGCTCGACACCGTGCTAGGACCCGAGTTAGAACTACACGTCCTCGTCTACTTGGACGACATAGTTGTCGCATCCCGTACTTTCGAGGAGCACCTAGGCCACTTGGCCAAAGTCTTTCGCCGCCTCGGTGACGCCCGACTCCGCCTCAACCCAGAAAAGTGTCACTTCTGCCGGCCAAGTCTCCGGTACCTCGGACACGTTATCGATCGGCACGGAATCCGGACGGACCCAGAGAAAGTGCGAGCCATTACCGATTGGCCTGCCCCCACGACCCTCCGCAGGGTTCGGCAATTTCTGGGGGTAGCGTCATGGTACCGCCGATTCATCGCTGACTTCTCCACTATCGCCGCCCCTCTCACTCGACTTACTAAAAAGAGAGCGCGCTGGACCTGGGCAAAAGAAGAAGAAACCGCGTTCCGGAAACTAAAACAGGCCTTAACCACCGCACCTGTCCTCGCCTGTCCAGATTTTGCGCGACCATTTCTACTACAAACCGACGCCAGCGCCCACGGGTTAGGGGCTGTATTAACCCAACATCCTCGGCGAAGGAGAGCGGGTTATCGCGTACGCCAGCCGGACCCTCAACGCAGCCGAGAAGAATTATAGCGCTACCGAACTAGAGTGCTTGGCTGTCGTGTGGGGTATACGCCGGATGCGGGATTACCTCGAGGGCTACCGATTCACCGTCGTGATCGACCACCAAGCTTTAAAGTGTTTACAACACATCGAGGCCCCTACCGGACGACTAGCCCGCTGGATGTTCGAATTACAACAACATGATTTCGACATCCAGTACCGCCGCGGGACACTTAACCAGGTGGCAGCATGCCCTCTCCCGCCTCCCGGAAGCTTTGGCGGTGACCCGGCCGAAATGCCGGTGGTACCACCGTAAACTAGCCGAAGTACGGAGACATCCGACCGATCACCCGGACTATAAAATCTAGGATCAACGATTGTACAGGCATGTACTCCACGATCTGGACTTCCGGGAAACACCAGCCGAGGAGCAATGGAAGTAGTGCGTGCCTACAGACCAACGACCCGCCCTGCTTCAGCGAATGCACGACGACCCGGCCGCCGGGCACCTGGGCATTTCCAAAACATTGGCTCGGGTGGCCCAGCTATATTACTGGCCCGGCATGTTTCGGGAGATTGCCCGGTACGTCCGAGGGTGCGCTAATTGTGCGCGGCACAAGGCCAGTCAACGACGACCGGCTGGACGGATGATGGCCACCCCCGTCCGCGTACCATGGGAACAAGCCGCCGTAGACCTGATCGGTCCCCTGCCTCGATCCACTAGCGGCCATACCTGGCTATTAACCATACAAGACCGGTTCAGTAAGTGGATCAAGATGGTCCCGCTCAGAAAAGCCACCGCCGTAGCCGTAGCCCGAGCACTCACCGACCGCCTGATATACCGGCACGGGTGTCCGGTCGCCCTGGTGTCCGATAACGGGACTCAGTTTGTCGCGCAACGCATTAAGGCCTTGCTAGCCTCCTACGGGATACAACATCGGACATCCCCCGTGTACACTCCACAATGCAATCCGGTAGAGCGAGCGAACCGTACGGTTAAAACAATGATCAGCCAGTACGTAGGCCGGCGGCACAAAGACTGGGACGAGCGAATCCCCGCCTTACAGTTCGCCATCAACACCGCCCGACATGAGGCCACCGGATACACTCCGGCCTACATCCTGCACGGCCGAGAGCTCGCCCGCCCACATCCAGAGGATCGACCAGGAACCGCACCAGCACCAGGACCAAGCACCCGCCAGACCCAGTTGGAGGACGCCTACAAGGTGGTCCGAATCCACCTCGCCCGGGCCTTCCAGCGGCAAGAGAAGCCGTACAACCTACGGCGACGAGACTGGCGACCGCAGCTGGGCGAACGCGTCTGGAAACGCGACCGTCCCCTGTCCAGCAAGGCCAACGCGTTCAACGCCAAGCTGGCCCCGAAGTACAGCGGACCGATGACTGTCCGGAGGATCGTATCCCCCGTAATCGTTGACCTCAAGGACGCCCGAGGACGATGGCACCGCCACATCCATGTGCAGGACCTCAAGGCGGCATCCGAGAAAGAGGACGAGGAAACCATCGGGGCGTAGAACAGGGCCAGCCGCCGTGATTCCTCCAGCGCCATACCGCCCACGCCACTCGGAAGTTCCGAGCCACCTCCCCTACTGGACGGTGGATAAGACGGTTCGACCGTTTCGGCCGACCACGTACGATCCGCCGTCTAGAGAGGGGGTAGTGTAACGGCGTGGCCGTTACTAACGCCTCGCGGGCCGATCACCCGCCCGCCACTTGAGGCTATGGCGCCTAAGGCGCCCCTAAACACAAAAACATAAGCGATACACGGGTCACCCTACCCCAGGGGCGCCCCACTACAACCCCCAGAGGCGCCCCACTACGACGCCGGCGTTATCCCCACCACAGCCTCGATGTAGAGTGGGGGAACCGCCGGCAGGGTATATAAGCCGGCTCGACGGATGAGCCGGCACCAGTCCTGTTCCGGACCTCCTAGCCAGGCAACGGGCTTCTCGTTGTTACGCCGGGTTTCTCGGTTTCTGGCCTTCTACCTTTAGTATCGGGCAACGGGTTTCTCGTTGTTACGCCGGGTTTCTCGGTTTCTGGCCTCCTACCTTTAGTATCGGGCAACGGGTTTCTCGTTGTTACGCCGGGTTTCCCGGTTTCCGGTCTCTTCCTGCTATACACCGGGTGACGGGTTTCTCGTCATTACGCCGGGTTTCCCGGTTTCCGGTCTCTTCCTGCTACACGCCGGGCAACGGATTTCTCGTTGTTACGCCGGGTTTCCCGATTTCCGGTCTCTTCCTGCTACACGCCGGGCAACGGGTTTCTCGTTGTTACGCCGGGTTTCCTGGTTTCCGGTCTCTTCCTGCTACACGCCGGGCAACGGGTTTCTCGTTGTTACGCCGGGTTTCCCGGTTTCCGGTCTCTTCCTGCTATACACCGGGTGACGGGTTTCTCGTCATTACGCCGGGTTTCCCGGTTTCCGGTTTCTTCCTGCTATAAGCTATACGCCTCCGTACACCATATCTCTAAGTTATACCGGGTAATTTGTAAATCTTTTCCGGACACCGCTACAGGCTACACGCCTCCGCATTTTGTTTATACCGAGTAGTCAATAAGTTTCTCTGTTTAGGGCTTTACGCCAACAAACATTTCGTTTATACCGAGTAGTCAATAAGTTTCTCTATTTAGGGCTTTATGCCAACAAACATTTTGTTTATACCGAGTAGTCGATAAGTTTCTCTATTTAGGCTTTATGCCAACAATCATTTTGTTTACTTGTTTCTTTTTGAATAAACCAAAGCATTGTTAATAAGGAATAAGCGAGTCTGAATCTCCCCCTTCCTCCCGAATCCTGGAACCGGCGAACCGATCCGCGGCGTCGGGAAAGGTGAACCGTTACAATTGTAAGCGATATCGACGGTTTCCAGGTGATACAACGGCCATATAGCGGTGTAGTTGCGCCCGATCAGATGCGACCATATGTAAAATTATAAGTGTGTTTGCGAGTATGCGTTTGACCGATAAGCGATATTTGATTGTGTTAGGCCGGGACGGCCTAAATGTCAGAATGGCCGAACTGTTGGCATTTATTCGTTGAGCTCGACTTATTTAGTATCCGTCGTCCGTCTTGTTATTGCGGGCATGTATTATTATAAGGCATTGTCCCGGTATTTACATTCTTTTGTATTGTATGTCTTCCGTACATGTTTATCCGTTCGTCGTCTGAGATTTTTGTCGAATTCGTGTCCTCGCGTGACTGGCGCGATTTGAAGCGTCGATTATTTTGACGGCGGTATATAAGACGACCGCCGGTCGAGAGACGCGCTCTCATTATTGATTCTTCTCCGAGTAATAAACAGTTCTCAACGCATCAAGAGTATTTTATTTCAAATATATTTCACTCGCCCAACAAACGTATATACAAATAGCGTTCCGATAAACTCGAAGAAAAATATAATCGAATTTCACGAGGGTTTACCGCGCCCGGAAGATTATTCTTACGATCCACTCACCCCGAAATTAGTGATAATCGACGATCTTATGAGAGAGTCGTCATCGTGCGATGTTATCGTAGATCTGTTTACTAAAGGAAGCCATTATAAGAATCTCAGTGTTATTCTCATTTCGCAAAATCTCTTCCATCAGGGACGCGGACAACGCGACATATCTCTCAATGCGAATTACATAGTAGTTTTCAAAAATTCACGCGATCGCGCGCAAATTCGGCATTTAGCGCGTCAAGTATATCCGGACGATCCTAAGTTTATGGAAGAAGCGTACTACGACGCTACCTCGAAGCCTCACGGGTATTTATTGCTCGATTTAAAACAATCGACTCCAGATGAATATCGATTTCGGACGTGTATCTTTCCCAACGATAAGCTGCATTACGCGTACATTCCACGTAGATCGATCAAAAGAGGCGGAGGCGTATAAAAGACTCGTATTCACACACGACTTGTTACTTGTGCAATTACACTGCGATGGTAAAAAAAGAAAAAAAATCGCAACCGGCATCATCGTCGTCGTCGAAGAATTCATCCGACGGCGCGGTAAAAATCGCTAGACGATCTATCGGCGAAAGAAACACGAATCTTTTGAAAACTTTGTTATCTGAAAAAAAATCAAAGAACAGCGTTTTTACGTTCCGTCGATAATAATCTCATTAAGTGTATTCAAGAGTGCCTTTTCAATACTCTTAAAGGTAACGTACCGCTTGCGAGTAGTGAAAAGAAACGCCTTGCTAGACATAAATCGATCCTACGTCGTATTGCTGCAAAAAAAGATAATTTGAAAGTTAAGAGAAAACTATTGGTGTAACGCGGTGGATTCTTACCCTATCTTATTGCTCCTATACTCGGAGCTATATTATCCCGGATCCTTGGAGATTAAAAAATGGACGCTATTCTGTGTATATTTGTTGCGTCAAATGTGAAAAAGATAAAATATTTACAATTCAATAATGGAAAGAGCAAAAAAAATGGTTTTAATTTCGTCGGAAAATCTCGAAAGACTGCAGCGACAACCGGAAATTTCCTCTAACGCGTCGGCCGATAATTCATCGAATAAAATTACCGAGATATCGAATGTGGAAAATGATACTAATAATTCCGTACGGACCCCGGGAACTCCTTTGTCACGGCTCGATGCAGAGATGTGGCGTATTCTGAATCTCACACCTCAGGTCAGCGAGGACGAAAGATGGAAAATGTATAAGGAGGTACTTCAGCGTTATCTTCAATTTATTCGTGCTGCGAGAAAACATTTACGCAAAAACGTGCACGCCAGCGATGAACGCGATGGAGAACAGGACGAAGACACGAAAGAGCAAGAGGATGATAACTTCGATGATGACGATGAACTTATGGAAACGCAAACTTTAATTACCAGCGACGGTAACATTAGCGCCGCTAGTAGTAGTAGTTTCGAGAAAAAACGCGCTCAATCAGCGGAAATGATACAAAAAATACTTAATAGTGTTCCGAAAAGTTATCGTAGTAAAGCACGCTTGATAATGAAGCAACTGCTCCTTACTCCGTCATCTAAGATTAACTGGAATAGACAAGGGCTCGTAACTATAGACGGCGACATTGTGGAGGGTTCGAATATCGCGGAACTTATAAACGATGCGGTACGCGAGAGAAAAACGGTAGAAGCAACCGGAAGAAATCAGTTTGCTCGATTACTACGTGACATAGGTACGTCACCGCGTCTCATAGGAAATCAAAAGTTATTAAAAGTAGGCGCGCGATCTCGCTATATTACTACCGCGTTACCTCGCGGATCCTCTACTCCGATCACACGTTCAAAATCGCACAGTCACAGGTTAGACGAAGCGAGTGAAACCGAAAGAGATACGCAATTTATATCCGCCGACGAGGAAGGTGACGACGACGGTGACGACGATAGAACATTACCATATAACGTAGTTTCTCCGTCAAAGAGAAGAAGAGGTTTACTCGATTGGATAAATCTCAATTGATGGAATTCGAAAAATTGTATTACGACCCCTCGCATTATGCAGGCTACTCTGCGGTGGACAATTTATCGCGAGCCGTTAAACCGAATTTTACGCGTAACAAAGTCGTCGAGTGGCTTAAATCACAGGATGCATACACTGCATTGGCCGGTACGACGAAAATTTCCTCGTTTACATTATAACGTAACAAATATCGATGATTTATGGGAAGCCGATTTAATCGATCTTCGTAATGTCAAGAGCTATAATGACGGCTATTCTTATCTATTAACGGTTATCGATGTGCTTAGTAAATTTGTTTGGGTAGAACCTTTACGTGACAAAACAGCTACCTGCGTAATAAAGGCCTTTCAACAAATATTTTCGAGAAACGAGGGTCGACTACCTGTATACTTACAAACCGACAAAGGCAAAGAATTTATCGCCCGCCCTGTACAAAATTTCTTAAAAGAAAAAGACATCTGTTTTCGCGTAACGCGCAATCCCGATATTAAAGCGTCTATAGTGGAACGATTTAATAGAACACTCAAGGAGCGGATGTGGCGTTATTTTACGCATAAAAATACACGTCGTTACTTTGATGTTTTACAAGATATTGTTCACGCTTACAATCATACTCGTCATTCCACCATCAAAATGCAACCCGCTGTCGTTACGCGAGAAAATGCTCGTACCGCGTGTGAAAATATGAAACGACGATGGGATAACGATAAAGAAAAGAAAAAGAAGCGTGGGCGTAAACAAAAGGCTAAATACCGCGTGAACGATCTCGTACGCGTCAGTAGAGCAAAAGTAACTTTCGAGAAAGGATACGAGGCGAAGTGGAGCGAGGAGATATTTCGAATTCATCGAGTTCTCGAATGGAGAAAACCCCGCGTATATGAATTAAGTGATTTATCGGGTGAAATTATAGACGGAATTTTTTACGAACAAGAATTAGCACCGGTTATTAAAGACTTACGCGACGAGGAATTTATCGTCGATCGTGTGATAAAAAGCAGAGGACGCGGTAACAATAAACAATTATTAGTTAGCTGGCAAGGGTATCCTTCTAAATTTAACTCCTGGATACCCGCTTCGAATTTAACTATTCTTCGAAATGAGGGTGGATCAATTTCTTCTGGTTCTTCCAAGCAATAGCAGTATACGCTATTCCCCCGACAATAAAACCTCATCGTTCATTACGGAATTACCTCAATCGCTGCACTTACACGGTGACTGGGAAGTCGCGTTGAGCAAAATCCAATTCCCTAATACCTTTTTTCATGTAAGGCGCGGAGAAAATGTACTCAGTTTCGTCGATATTGACCCTCAAGTTAAAGAGAAAAATAAAGAAGATGAGGTGTTAACTTCGAAGGAAGCCGTAATTTCAAATGGCGTTTATAATAATATGGAAGAGCTCGTCTCCGCGATTAATTCGTCGTGCAAAGAAGCCGGTTCCCATATTCGTTTGGAGCAAGAAAAATTTACAGGCGGTAGTATTTTTTTCTTCCTCGCGTGTCCCGCTGGTTGCAATCTGATTCATTATATGCATTTTTCCGATAGACTTTTGCAAATGATCGGTTTAGCTGATTTTATTTATAACGCTCCTAAGGGGAGAAGTCACTATTGTTCTATGCTCACGACATCTAAGCTTAATTCCAAAGAAAAATCTACTTCAATTTTTCTTCAACTCGGTTCTCTTGACGAAAATGGAGTACGTCGCGAAGGATTCTATAGTTACGAAGCGTGTAGTTTGGCGCGGGGTATTCCCGATAAACTGTTCGTTTATTGCGATATTTGCGAACCTTACATAACAGGCGATGTGCAAACTCTTCTTCTCCGAATAGTGCCTGTCACAGGGGTGGGGCGCGATTACGAATATGGAACGAATCAAGTGAAATATTTCTCACCTCCGCATTATATCCCGGTGCGCCTAACAAATTTCCGACGGATTGAAATTGATATAAAAGACGATACTGGAAAAAATATACCATTTGAATCCGGCACGTTAACGGTGACTTTACATTTTAAACGTATCGATTAGATTTTTAAAAATACTCTGTAAAGATTTTTTGATAAGAAAGAAGGATTTTGTTCATTAATATGGATTATTATTCGGAGTATTATAACGGATTACAAAACGGTGGAACTCGCGGCGGTGGAATTCCACGAGTTTTTGTCGGTTCACCCTATCAACGAGGTCATGGAATAGGTAGTTTTCTCGGAGGAATGTTCAGACGTGTATTGCCTTATTTAATTAGAGGACTAAGGGCAGTGGGTAAAGAAGCTTTGCGCGCCGGGGTTAATATAATCGAGGATGTTGAAAATAAAATGCCGTTAAAGGTAGCTGTCAAGCATCGTTTTGAACAATCGCGTGACAATCTTAAGAGAAAAGCTACGGAAAAAATAAGTAGTCTAATGAAAGGTAGGGGATATAAATCGGATGAAAAAATTCATGTAGCGCAGTTTCCTTTCGGCAGGCTTAAGAGTCACGTCGCTAAATCCTCGGTAACCGCATCGCGTAAACGTCGTAAGACAAATAAGAAAAAAAGTTTATCGAAAATCAAGTCGCGTGGGAAAAAAAGAACAAATACAAAAAAAACTAAAAATAATATTGTACGAGGAAAAATCGCTCGACTGTAAAAAGACTCAAGTTGTCCGCGAAACGGCGTAAAGCTAATAGCGGTAAAAAGCGTACAGTATACGATATATTTTCATAATCGCCATTATTCTAAATACGTTTGTTCGTGACAATAACGTTGGTAGAGCAGGCGGTGAAAGAAAAAAATGTCATTTCTTCACACACACTCGAGCGAGTGTTTAAAGAGCGAGCTCGATTTCTTCTCTTTACCGCCCACGCAAACTAGCATCGAAAGTTCGCAATGGATTTATTACAAACCCGTGACCTCGCTTTCGGACGACTCCCCGCTAGAATTCGTCATCCCGGGTCACGGAGAAGAATATTTAGATCTCACACACACGTTACTAAGTCTTCGGGTACGTGTAGAAACCGAGCCGCTACCCGGTCTCGCCACCGGATCCGCCGTCAACGTGGGCCCCGTAAATCATTTTCTTCATTCCATCTTCAATCAAATCGACGTGTATTTCAATCAAAAGCTCGTGTCGCCTCCAAACAACGCTTATGCGTACCGCGCGTACATCGAAGCGTTGTTAAATTATTCATCACCCGCAAAAACTTCCCATCTAACCTCGTGCTTATGGGATGCGGATACACCCGGTCACATGGACGATACAGTAGGAGCGGAAGGCAATACCACTATAGCGAGACGAGCTCGTTACATACGCGGAGGGCGCGCGCTAGATCTTATAGGTCACCTCCATTGCGACGTTTTCAATCAGGACAAATTCTTAATTAATGGCGTCGAGGTGCGGTTGAGACTCGTGCGCTCGAAAGATACGTTTTGTTTCATAGAAACTAATTGCACGTCGAAAATTCGTATACTCGATGCAAGCCTAATGGTGAGAAGAGCGAAAATAAGTTCCGGAGTATTACTAGCGCATGCTAGAATGCTGAGCAAAGTTACCGCCAAGTATCCGCTTACGAGAGTTGAAATTAAAACATTCACGATTCACAGTGGGGTTGTGGGTGAATCGTTAGATAATGTAATACTGGGACAATTACCGAAACGAATAATAGTAGGTTTCGTCGATAATAAAGCGTTTAACGGTGGCAGAAAATTGAATCCGTTTAATTTCCAAAATTACGGAATAAATTTCTTCTCGCTATACGTCGACGGTACACAAATACCCAGTAGACCGTTACAACCGGTTTTCTCGTCTCGCGAACCACTTTACATCAAAGCTTATCATACGTTCTTCTCAGGGACGGGTATCCATTTTTTGAACGAGGGAAATTCTATAAGTAGAGATGATTATTCTCAGGGATATACGTTATTCGCTTTTGATCTTACACCCGATCTATCCGCTAATTGCGCCGGTCATTGGAATCTCGTGAGACACGGAAGTCTTCGGTTAGAAGTGAGATTCGAGAAGGCACTCACCGAAACAATTAATTGTATCGTCTACGCCGAATTCGATAATGTCGTAGAAATCGACGCATCGCGTCAAGTTATCGTCGATTTTTCCGGTTAGCTTTTAACGCTCGTTCACCAACATGTATTCATACACCGTAATGTAATACGCGATTAAAAAATTTTCCCCCTCCTCTTCCTTTGGAAATTTCGATGACGCTATTCACGAAGTGGAAACTATGTAACGCGCTAGAATGAATTCAGTTTTGTACGAGACACGAACAAACGCGCACGTTTCGCTAAGAGCTTGTACCTCACCAACGAAAATCTCACAATATGGACATAGTCATCGACATACAAGGTTTCCGCGATGAAGCCAATAAATTTATCGCGAAGGAAGTCGCCGTTGTCGCAATCGATGCTCCGACTGTCGAGCATTGGATTATGATGCCACCATACGCGTTTGGAAAATTACCCGCAAAAGCAAGGCGAGAAAACAATTGACTCTCACGAAATTATCACGGTATCGAGTAGTTCGACGGCTCAGTTAATCCTAAATATTTTACCTCGCATCTCCGCGAAATCGCAAGACACGCGCGCTGCGTTTACGTCACAGGTAACGAAAAAGCAAACTACTTGAGGAATTTACTTTCCAGAGATATAAATAATTTGGAGGGTACCTCACCAGCATTTAAAAATTTACCGGATGAGGAGAATATCGTACAATATTGCGGTCATCACGGGATTCGAAAATTTGGAACCTTTCATTGCGCGTTATACAATGCTTATAAATTAAAACGCTGGCTAAGTGCGCAAAATAATTGCGAGAACGTTTCAACCTCTACCGAAGCTACTTGTAGTTCTGACGAAAGTTGGGAAATTACCTTCGACGATAGCGACGATAAATACGACGCCGCCGTTTCTCGCGATGTAAATGAGAATATAACTAAAATACAAATAGAGGAGAAAAATTAGCAAAACAACGAACAGCAGATTGAAAAAGAAGAAGAGAGATTTGTGATTTCTGAACCGTCATCGACGTTGACGGATAGAAACAAGAACGAAACAATTTCCATCTCGACGCAAACTGACATTGAAAATCTCTCAAAACAACTCAAGATAGAAAAAGACGCATTGTCGAAAGAGGTAAAAACTGGTATTGTTCAAATAATACCGTACACTCGTTCGTATTCGGGACAAAAAAATGAACTCTCGCGAAATTCTACAAGCATTGCGTCATCTAGATGCCAGACATGTTGGAGTCTATGCAGCCGACAGAGTTCCGAGGGTGTGGACGAGGTCGACGGCTATCGTCGCTAACACCGACAATCACGATCGACCTGGAGACCATTGGATCGCCTTCTACCTCGATGAACACGGCACAGCCACTTACTTCGACAGCTACGGATTACCCCCCTTGTATCCAGGATTTCTCATCCGACTTCGACGAAACTCCATCATCCATCGTTGGAATATTCAACAATTACAAGGAATTTTTTCTAAGACTTGCGGACAATACTGCTGTGTATTTTTATATTATATGTGTAGCGGCTATAATCTTAATCAATTTCTCGCTCTTTTTTCCGAAGATTGTGAATATAACGATCGTTTAATCATACACTTATTTCGTAAAATTTTTACTCACAAAAAACAAGCGAATCATAACAATATATAATATGAATTTTAGTATTAATAAATAAATTTTGTTCTGTAAAAATATTTTAAATATAAATCATATTTGTACTTTTAAAACCATTGTTCAATTTTCTTTCACTTCCTCTTTCCAGAAATTGTTATTTTAAAATAAAATTTTATCCGACATCTTTTCAACAATAAGCATTCTTTCTAATCTACGATGATGCATTATTTTTTTATCGTGACACGAGTCGGAATGCTCGCCAGTACAAATATTTGCGTGTTCTTTTTTTATTACCCTACGGCATTGTCAGTTACTACCTGCCACCGATCCCCGGTCGACCGCATGACGCTTTTCTTGGTCAAAATGTTTTTACCCCACCCCGTCTAATATCGACCATTTGATTCGACGAGCTATCCTTGTCATACGTATACCCTAACTGTTTTTACCCCACCCCGTCCAATATCGACCATTTGATTCGACGAGCTATCCTTGCCATACGTATACCCGTACCCCCCATACCGTACCCTACGCAACTTTAGCTTAAATACCTCATCTAATCCTTAGACTAGTAAGATCTCGTTTAGCTCAACATACTAGGACCCAGCTCGGAAACACGAAGGCCCCAGGTTCAAATCCAGAGGATATCAGAAAAAATAAAAAAAAATAAAAAAATTCTCATCCCCACCTTTCGGGGTCAGTCGCCATTTTTTTTTCTTCAACACCCTCTCCCCCTACACCCACACTCGGAAAAACCAGACGCCGGTGGTGGGGGAAAGATAAGATAAGACACGGCGCCAGACGGGTCGGTGGTGGGGGTTTGTTTTGACGGGCCATAGTGCCCACTATACTACTTATAGCCTATTTATTTCTTAGTGCAATTTTTAAGTTCTTTATTTTTCACAAAGTTCACCTTTTTACGTTATCAAATATTTTTGGTACATGTTTTCAAGAATTTTATATTTTTACTTACCGTAGTTTCTTATCCAAATGTAAAATCTTTTATCGCAGTCTATAAAAAATTGAAACAATTTACAATTTTATGATATAATATTGTTATTATTACAATTTCTATATATATGCACATCTATCAAATATCGTGATTTATTTTACATTATTATTATCTATTTTAATAAAAAAAAACACTTGCAACAATCAAAAATAAACCGCCTGCCGCGTACGGAAAATGCCAAGAAAGCACACAATTTCTGCGAATCTCGTAATTTTTTTGAAAAATCAACAATTTCAACGAAATTGTAAATTCTTCAAATCACTGCACAAGTATAATTCACAATAATAAGTTTTAGTAACTACAATAAAAAATCGTATACTGAAAACCGTAAACAAAAGTGCAATGGAAGTAAGAATAAAATCTGTTATAAAATTAATTGGCAATAGAAAATTAATAATTTTCAAATAGAAAAATTTTGAAATTACCGAGGATTTACAAATAATAAAGTAAAAATATTAAATTATCCATCTTTTCGAATTTTACTCGCGGAGAGGATCTTTAAAACAAGATTTTTAAAAGAGAGAACCTTTAAAATATAAAGAGGCGAAAACGTTGGAAAAATTAAAGCGCGCGTTTAAACAGATAAACGCAATGAAATAGATACGCAATTGTTTTTACTCATCGCTGTAAGCTCACAAGCTTCTGACGTTCTTGAGTGACCACGTCGCAAAGATGCATGTTTGATCAGTGCTACTAGCACAGCGTGATAGCACAAAAATAATAATTCAGAGATCCCCTAGATTCAAAATTTGAGCTGTTATAATTATTTTTATTTTTTAAGTTAAAAAAATTTTTATTATTTTGTATATCATGTTATATGCATTATTTGTTACGTAGAAATAAATATTCAACATATATTTATTGTTAAATATATACGCATAATCTCCTCATATATATAAAATACATATCGTAACATAAATAAAATATTTTTAGAAATAAATTTTTTGTTTTCATTATTTGTATCAATCGGTGCAATGTAATTAAAAAATAAACAAAAACATTTTTATGTGTGTGTGTGTCTTACTTCTTTATTTATTTTATTTTTTAATTATTTATTATATCTTTAAAAAGTAAGAATATTTTTCAAAATATTTCTCTGCAAAAATATTATCTTTATATTACGATTATTTTATGTATTTTAAATATATGAGGAAATATATGCATACTCAACAATAAATAGATGCCGAATATTTATTTCTACTTAACAAATAATACATATTATACACAAATAACATATAAAATAATTAAATTTTTTTTAATTAAAAAAAATCATAACAGCTCAGTCTTGAACCTAGGATCCCTACATTACTATTCTTGTGCTCTGCCGCTGCGCTAACGGCATTGATTGAACATGTGTCCTTCTTTAGGTCTTATAACAAACATGAAATTTTTTTTAATATCAAGTATAAAAAGATATTACTTACAAGCGTATTGGATGAAAAGCTCGATCACGAATCAATTCATCGAACAAATTTATTTACGCATTATGTAAACTGTAGAATTATTTACACAAGTAATGAAAAGTTACATAAGTGGTCCCCGGCATCAATACAAAAGACGGGATTATGTGCAGCCCACTTTAATAAAGAAGATTTTATAAGCAAAACGAAATTACATATTAAAAAAAAACCCCTTACCATGGGCTTCAAAGGATATTGAGATTCCAGAGCTTGTCGAAGATAAAACTGAAAAGATTACAGAAGAAAGCAGAACAAATGAAAGTATACTAGAAAATGTTAATTCAGAAAATGAAGACTGCATTCTAATGGAAGTCGAAACGCATACCGATTTTGAAGTAAACGTAGAAGAAGCAGAACATTATACAAATCAAGTGGCCACAATAAAAATGGCCCCTAAGAGATGTTATCCTTCCGGAAAAGAACTTTTCTGCAATTTCGGAAATGACTTCGCAGACAATGAGTGGTTTAATAATGAAAATTTTCCACTATTTTTGGATAATTATTCGCAAAAAGAAGTAAAAGCGAATACGATAAAAAAGCGAATAAAAAAACCGCAAAAAAATCTGCTCCTAAAAAAATATATAATGAAGATGAATTGTCCAAAATTGAAAAATTAAAAAAAGAAAATTTGAGATTAAAAAAACTTCTTATGCAGAAAAAGACAAAACAAAAAAATATAACTGCTATGTGTTGCAAAAACGTAATATTGCAATTCGGAAAAACAAGAACGTTTGCAAACACAGTGTTGATGAATTTTTAGATGGAAAAAAATGTCAAAAACCAGTTGCGAGAACTATGATAAAACTTCAACTACATAAGGGTCGAAAAGAATACACAAAAGAAGAAAAAGATTTAGCAAAAACAATGTTTTATTATTCAGCAAGTGGATATTCACGGATGAGAAAAGCTGGACTAAATCTTCCATCGGAATCTTCTGTTAGAAATTGGATATCTGAAACAGAAATTCGACCAGGATTTTGCGAAGAAATATTTAATAAAATTCAAGAAAATTTGTCCAAACTACCACCTTCTCAAAGAGTTGGCTGTTTAAAATTCGATGAGATGTCAATAAAAAAATTTGAAGAATACAGCCGAAAATATGATATCATTGAGGGATTAATAGATCTCGGATCCCTAGGACGACACAATAAACCAGCAGGACATATTCTACTATTTGCCTTAATAGTATTAATGCGGAAAATCCTTGGCGGCAAATAGTAGCATACTTTTTGACTGGAAAAAGTTCAACACATAAAGAGATTATTAAACTCACTGAGATATGTTTAATAAAATTGAAAGATGTAGGAGCAAATGTACAGATAATTACATGTGACCAAGGTGAAGCAAATAGAAAAGCTTTTAATATTTGGCAAATTTCTCCACATAAACCGTCTTTTTTATTAAACAATGAAACTTATTTTGGTTCTTTTAATTGGCCTCATCTTATCAAGCGATTGATTAGCCAGTATAAATCTCATAAGTATATTTATGTGAATGGCGAAATTATTATGTCTTTTCATGACTTATTTGGCATAACATGGCAAATTGACAGAAAATTAAATACTTCAAATTTATTGAATCACATTACCTACGCACACTTTTACCCAAACAATTTTGAAGTCATGAATGTGAAAAGAGCATTTCAAATGTTAAGTGCAAGATTTGCTGCAGCAATATCAACAACAGGCCAAAGCAATATGTTAAAAAGTTCTTCATGGAAAGCATCTGCAGAATTTGTTTACAAAATGAATAAAGTAATAGATGCTATGAATGTATATCATTTGAATAATTGGATAGGAGTAAAGGATCAGTTATCAGATAATAATTCAATGGTTAAAGAATTATTAACGTCTTTTATTGAATGGTGTTCGAAGTGAAGTACTTCCCCCAACAAGATATCGAGACCTCCGTGCTTTGATGGAATGATTACGACTGTTAAAGCAATTTTATCAATGTATCATTCCATCAAACAACACTATCCGGATTTCAAGTTTGCCACTGCACTATGCAACCAAGATTCTGTAGAACATACATTTGGAAAAATTAGAGGACGCGGAGGATTCAACCGTAATCCAACTGCCAGAATGGTACGGTTAACGTTGCGGCACATTTTATCTAGTGGATATATTTATGGAAGCGACAGAGGAAATGTAACTTGTCAAAAAACGTTTTCATTAACGAATGGTACATCGAAAATTCGTGATGAAATGGAAAATAACAGTATTCCATTACAAGAAAAATTTACTTATTTAACTGAAATGGATGACGACGCTGATAATCTCATTGCGACAGCCTTTGAAGAAATTACAAAATATTCAAAACAAAATTATTCTGACAATTTAGAAATAATAAAGACCAACAAGGAAGATGTAAATTTAGAAACAGAGGCATATGAAGTAAATGCAATTTTATATTTTGCAATTTTATATTGCTCGCTACGATTACAAGAATACAAAGTGCGACAGCTGCCGTGACAAAAATTTGAAAACACCGATGGAAAAATCAAACAATAATGAAATTTATATTCAGCTACGCGAATATGAACATCAAGATAAAGATGATCCTGAAGTACAATGGCTATCAAGGCCAACGGATTTATTTTTGAATATTATTACTCTACAATTTGAAGCAATAAATTTATATTACAAGACGTATTGGCACTTAAAAGATGTGAAGAAAAAGTTCCTTGAGATTTGTGTAAAATACGTCCAACATGCTAATAAAGATTGGTTTAACGAGAACAACGAGTGTTATCTACATAGAATTAAAATGTTAGACTTTATGTTAAAAGTCAAGATATATGTAATTACAAAAAAAATAACAATGGAGGAAGAGAAGAAATAAATATAGCAACTAAAAGATCAAAAGAAATAAAGACAAAATGTCAAAAACTAAAGAACATAAAATATATGTAAAATTGCCATATTACATGTATAAAACGATCACGGCTCTTTGAGCGGTACGATCTGACTTATTTACATTTACTCGCGGCATTTAATGCGGAACGAGTAAAACGATCGCGGCTCTTCGAGCGGTACGATCTCACTTCTCTTACATTTACTCGCGGCATTTAATGCGGAACGAGTAAAAACGATCGCGGCTCTTCGAGCGGTACGATCTCACTTCTTTACATTTACTCGCGGCATTTAATGCGGAACGAGTAGAAACGATCGCGGCTCTTCGAGCGGTACGATCTCACTTCTTTACATTTACTTCGCGGCATTTAATGCGGAACGAGTAAAAAATATGTAAAAATTCGCGGCCTTATGGCGGATCGAATAAGGGAGACAGTTTGGAATTTTTTAAATTTAAACATAATTTTTTACTATTTTTATATAATTTTATATATTAGCAAATATTATGTTTATATTTTAAAAAATTCCGAATTGTGTCAATTGCCTCCACGTGGCGTCTCCTGAAAATGCTGTATAAGTAGCTAAACGAATTGACACATCACGCACACACACCCAGATAGCCCAAGTAATTATTATGATGACATTATTTTGATGTCAAAATGCATCATTTGCCAACAAAATAATGGCCATTTTGGGGGGGGGGGGGATGTCATAATAATGACTGTGGTCTATCTGGGCACATTATTATGGTTTTAGTTATGTTTTCTTTTTATTTTACTTGGGCACTGAGTATTATTATATTTTGGATATGTTAATGTGAAAATGTAATTTTTATAAATAATATAAACATGTAGTTTTAGAAAAATAAGCGATTTGTTTTATGTATTTATAACAGCAATTGTTTAATTTACAAAATCACATTTTTATATAATTGTAAAACTAACATTTTACAATACCTAGTAAAAATAAAATAATAAGTACAATAAAATAATAAATAATGACTAAAATAATCAGTTTTTTTAATTTACAATATTATGATATAAAAAAAAATTAAACTTTATTTATATATATTATTATATATTATTTATTTATATTATTATTTATAAAAATTATTATTTATAAAAAAAAATTAAAAATTGTAATTAAAAACAATTGTTCGGCTTCCTCTTCTTCCTCGTCTCATTCCTCTTCCTCCTTTTCTCATTCCTCTTCCTCCTCTGCTTTCCATATTTCTTCTTTTCTCCATCTCCTTCGCTTCTTCATCTCTATATTCCTTCCTACGTCGCAGACCATTTATATCTATAAGCATAGAGAGATTTTATTTATTTACATTTTTTTATAAATATAATAACTGTTTATTTCATTTATTTATTAATATTTAGGAGAGATAATATTATACTGCAGGTATGCGTAAATGCTGTATTATATTCTAGCTTGAAAAAATATATACAGAGTGTCCGGTAACTAAACGGAACCAATGATTAAGGGCGGATTCTCTGGCCAATTTGGAGACGATTTTTCCTTAGCAAACTGTTGAGAAGTCAATAATTTTTGAGTTATAAGCGATTGAAAAAAATGGGTTTTTTAAAACTAAACGTTTTGGAGTTAAGTCTAACATAATTACATTCTTCAGTTAATTTCAGGTAGAGTTTACTATAATAAAATTTTAATTTGAGGCTTAATTATAAAGATACATAATGACAAATATTGGAAAGTTGTAAAAATTAAATGACCTTTTTCGACATTTTCGCTGAGGAAAAATCGTTCCCAAATTGACCAAAGAATGCATTTGTGATCGTTGGTCCGTTAGTTACCGGACACCCTGTATGTATATATATATATATATATATATATATCAGAGATGCTGATTAAATAATTACTTTTAAATTATTATGACATTTAATTACAACAGATGTAATCAAATGTAATTAAAATATTTTGAATTGACGATTAATTTTAGAAAAATTAATTAGAGATCGTTACAATGACGATTGATATAAGCTAGATTAATCAAAGATCGCTTAATTAACGATTAATATGAATCGAAGTCAATTGAAGGTTATTTATTGACAATTGATATAAACGAAATTAATCGGAGAGCGATCGATTAACGATTAATACAAGCTAATTTATTGAAAGTTTTTCGATTAAACGATTAATATGAGTTAATTTTAATTAAAAGTACTTTAATAGACGATTGAAAAAAACAGATTCAATCGAAGACAATTTAATTGACAATTGATTTGAGCAGAAAACAATTAAAAAGTATATAATTGACAATTAAATATAGCAAATTTGATGCGAATCTCTTTCATTAATGATTGACTTAAGAAAATCGATATAATATCTCTATTTCCATTATTAACTATGTGTAACAATTAATAAAATTTAAATAAATTTAATCGAAGATGTTTGATTGATGAGAGATATTATAACATGACTGAATTTAAATATTATTTTAAATAATATTTAAATTCAGTCACATGTTATAATATCTCATCAATATTATTTTAAATAATATTAAATTGAGTCATGTTATAATATCATCAATCAAACATCTTCGATTAAATTTATTTAAATTTTATGAATCGTTACACATAGTTAACTAATGGAAATAGAGATATTATATCGATTTTCTTAAGTCAATCATTAATGAAAGAGATTCGCATTAAATTTGCTATATTTCCAGAGGTCCAATAACTTGGCCATTGCAAATGCCTACCCATACATACAAACTCCAACGATGTTGATTAAGCACCTCACGATATCAATGTGGATTTTCTGGTGACCAATAGTGGCAATTATGCCTATTGAGACTACCATTGCTGATGAATGTTGCTTCATCACTGAAACAATATTACTAAAAAAATCTGGATTCTGATCTAACATCTCAAGAGCCCATCTACAAAATTGTACTCTGAGTACGTAGTCGGCCTCACTTAATTCCTGTACCAGAGTAATATGATACGGATGGTAATTGACTGATCGTAACAATCTATGTGCCGTAGTTTGAGGGATTCCCAGTTCTCGTTCTATTTGACGGGTACTAATATGGGGATTTGATGAACCATAGCCAAAACTGCGAGCAATCTAGGGTCATTATTATTATGAAGTCTATTCCTTCGCCTTTCGCGATGAAGTGGATTATTACGAGATCTTCTTTCAATGTTTATAATTTGTTGATCAGTAGGATGGCGGCGATTTGGGAATCGCTCCGCATAAGTACGGGCAGTAAGTCTGTAATTTCTACCACATTCACCAAAGGTTATAAGAATATCGACTACTTCTGTAGGAGTATAATTTGCCATTTTACCAGAATTTTATCAGAGTACAATGTTAAAAAAATACATAAACACTTGTGACTTTGGCACTAAATGGAGTGCGCACTAAGTGTGCACTCGCCGCAGGTAATTGGGCGTTTCTTGTGCGGTACTTTGGACCATTCAAGTTGCCTAAAGGGCAAGTTACGCTAAAGCAATTTCTTGAGAAGTAATTAATGAGTAATATAAAATAATGAGAAGTTTGTTTTAAGACTAATTTCGAGTATTAACAATGAAAACGTGGTATTTTTATTGTTAATGTATTGCAGAATTGTAAGCATGGGTTCTCAGTAAGAGAAATCGAAGAAATTGAATTTTGTCGATTACAGCGCCATCTATCATGAATCGAGAAAAATGTTTCAGACAAATTGTATGTGTTTTTAGCCAAAGATTCCGAATATGCAATAAAAAATAGGGGTTCCCGTTTAAGATTTCAAAACTTGCCCACCCCCACAGCCCAGGGGGAGAGGTGAGGGGGCTGATGTTAACGTCATTGTACGTCCCTCTCAAAATGACGAAATTTTGATTGTAAACATTTTTTTGTAGTGTGCTTATTTTTCGAGTTATTTGGCTGCCTAAGTTAAAATGGGTCACCCTGTATATATATATATATATATATGCGTGCGTGCGTGCGTGTTTGCGCGCATGTACGTGTAATTATATACAAATATAATATTTTAATATTGTATATTTAAACATATGTATAGAACAATATATATATACCTTTCTTCATCTGCTTCATCATCTGCTGCCTCATCAGTATCTTTTAAAATATTCTCCAACTCTTGCTTCCATTTTTTAATTTTGTTTTCTTTCTCTATCAATTCCTCCAACTTTCTTTTTGCTTCTTTCTTATCCATTCTGTAATAAAAAAAACATTATTACGTTTGTGCAAATATTTTATGTTTCATATATATATATATATTGTGACGTGACATTTTGTACTGTCCGTCACAAGGGCCGACGGCCCGGCCGGGAAGGCGGGAAATTCGGGAACCTTTGCTCTCTCGCCAATCTTTGAGAGAGAGAGAGCACCCGAACAATCATTTTGCGTTTTCTACCGCGTCGGAGGATGCGCTTCGCGCATCCGTTTCGCGAATCACTTTTTGTATGATTTTTGTTTGAGCGATTTTTGGCGTTTTCGGCGAGCAATTTTGCATAGGGTACGTGTCTCAACCGAGGAAACCAATAGAGAGAAAGAGTGAGAGGACGGAGAGGACGAAGAGGACGATTGAGGACCGAGCAGGAGCCACCAAGTCCGGATCACGCCCGGTAAATATTATTTTCACATCAAATTTCTGGCTTGCTCCTCCCGTTAAGAACCTGGGTACCGCCGTAAAATATTCCTTCTTCCGCAGAGATTCCGGCCAGAGACGGGGATGGCCACTCTCTCGCGAGAGGCGAGAGAGCCCCGAAAACGAAAGGCGCGGGAGATACCCTACCCTCGAGCCCCGCAGATCCGGATACACCGAAATCCCGTCATCGATCAAACAATCGATCTGGCGGATTTTTGGGAGGAATCGCAAAGAGGTGCACTCGTAGGAGTCTTCCCGACGGCCCATAAAGAGGAATACCGGAACCCGAAGCGGAAACACAGAGGAACGGCGAGGGAAAATTTACATCAAGAAAATTCGCAGGGCCCCGCGGGGTACCCGGCGGCCCTGCCAGGATAAGAAGCGCCACGGGTGGAAAATGCCAAATTTAGTATCGGCGTGATCCCGGCAGGCCTCTTGCTCGTCACTGTTCGGCGAGACGTCCGAGAGAGTAGAGGTTCCTGCGCGGATGCCGAAGCACACAAGGACCCGGCGATACCGGTGAGACGAACGGCCCTATCTAATATTGTAAAGCCGCTAACTTCTTTTGTGAGTACCGTATTCGGGAGAGAAGCGTGTCACGGCCGCGGCCGGTTATTAGATTCACCGGTAATTTCGTGGTTTTGAGAGTTTGATTTAGAGTTTCGTTCCGCGTAGAATTTATCCCGGCGCCCGGCCGACCGCGTGCTCTCTCCCGCGCGTATATTAAGAGAGGCTCTCTCTCTCGCGGATACGCCGACAGTCGCCGCGATTTTTGTCACGTTAATGTAAAAATTAAGATATCGTCTTGTGATTACTGTACCGTTCTCGTCTGTTAGAGTTTCTAGATCGGAGAATAGAAGATTATTTAGAGTCACGCATCCGAAATAGCGTATTCTCTCTCGCGCATATCCTTATCCGTGCCGTCTTCGGATCCTTTGTGAAATATTGCGAGGAACGACCGGCGTGAGCGATCTCAAAGGAAGTCGCGCGGGACCGACTCGAGTTTGCGGAAATTTTGTATTGCCTAAAACCATCGGAATTAATTACGCCGCACGGACCTTATTAAGTCTCGTGCGTTAATAATTATTCGACACGTAGGCGTGCGAATTTACTTCCGGGTCCCGCGTGTCGTCCGATATCCTCGCGTCGGGTCGTCTCAAAGGCGTGGAATAATAACAACGCGCCGCGTCTCGGCCGTACATACGCCGTATTGTATCTTTCGAATCACATTTCGGTCTCGTTTATCTGTATTTCGGCGTTACTAAAGCGGAGATCTCTCCGTAATATATCGAACGAATCTTAATTTTCTTTCTGAACCTAACATTGTACTCAAGTTTTCTACAATTATTTTTCTGTCTATCTTGTTCATCATTGTCTAAATATATTTAATGTTTGTTATATTTGAGCGATTTCAAATAGCCTCTCTCGAATTCCGTCCTCTCTCCCGTCCGAACTCCCCCCTCTACCCCCTGACGATCTGAGCGAGTCGATTATCGCCGTCGCGGAAATTTTCGGGATACTTTACTGATTATAAAGGTCATTTGTCGAGTTGTAAAATTTCAGAGTGGCGCGGATCTCGCGCCTGGCGCCCAAACAAACATATTTTTGTGTTTACGCGAATTTCCCGCTTTCCGTGCCGAAGGTGTGCCGTCGGCCACTTACATCGGCCCTATTTCCTGGATCCTTTTCGATCCGACGGACCATATATAAAATCAACGGTTACAATATATATATATATGAAACATAAAATATTTGCACAAACGTAATAATGTTTTATATATATATATATATATATATATATATATATGTATGTATATCCCAGCAAACACAAAATAAAAGTAATATATATATATATATATATATATATATATATATATATGCTGGGACATATGGGATTTGTAATCTGGCTACATTTATATATATATATATATATATATATATATATATAAATGTTGTAGCCAGATTACAAAATTCGTCGTTTTATAAAACGTTTAGCCATTTTATTAAGTGCAGCCACATACATTCTTAAATTATGATTAAAAATGAAATATTTTATAATCTGGCTAAGAATTTTAGTTTTTATATATGAAAAGAAACTTATCGCCACATTGTCAAATTCAATGATTTGTACGTCATTTTAAATTCTGGCTGGTTCACTTCAGTCATTTAATATGAACGACGCGTTTTATCCCTATTAATGTTCTATAAACAAAAGACTCATGTTACTTATCATAAAATCTCAATTGTAATAAATGTGTTAATAAAACTATAATTTATAAAATTTATAAAAATACTAAAATTTTTATAAAAATACTAAAAATAACATCAGTTATGCCGTTCATTAAATGACTAAAGTGAATTAGCCATCAGAATCTAAAATAAATGTACAAACAATCGTTGCGTTTGACAATGCAGCGAGTCCTTTTTATAAAAAGACTAAAATTCTTAGCCAGATTAAAAAACATTTCATTTTCAATATATCATAATTTGAGAATGTGGCCGCATTTAATAAAATATCTAGACATTTTATAAAATGACGAATTTTGTAATCTGGTTACGATATATATAAATATATATATTCTTCACCCACACGCACGCACGCACGCACGCACGCACGCGCGTAAATACGAATATGTATATAATATTAATGAATTACTACTTACTCAACTTTTAATCTGCTACTTCTGCTAGCCTCGATCTTACCTGTTTCACAGCCTCGGATAAACTGCCAAGCGGAGTGCTATACACTTTTATATAATATATATATTGGACACGAGTTTCGTTTGTTTCAGATTCTCGAGAGTTCAAGTAGGAACATACGAGTATCATATATCGTTTGTGACTTGCCGAATAAAAGCAAGACATAGAGCAAACGAGATGATGAGCTTAATAGCTCATAATGTTATAAATAAATAAATAAAAAATTATAACCTGACCTACTATAGTTATTGAAACTTTTTTTAATAAAATGTTTCATTATTATTATCATCTAAGTCTAAGTCGTTTAATTACTTTTTAGTTTTTTAATAATTAATTTAATTTATTCTAGTCATTTTAATATGAGAAAAATAATATCACGTATACGTTTTATAATGAATTAATATATTTCGAGAGCCGAATTATATATTCTTAATAATATAAGTGTTCAAAAATTATATTTGCCTTTTAATTTCAATTATTTTAGCAAAGAGTTCCGAAATTTCTTACACACATAATAGGGATTTTGTTCATCCATATAATTCGCAATTAAGTATATATGTTAATTATTAATTTTAATAAAATTAAAATTAAAATTAAAGGTCAAATATAATTTTTGAACATAAATATATTAATTCATTATAAAACGTATACCCGTGATAGTATTTTTAAATTAAATTAATTAAATAATTTATATTTTATATGATAATAATAAAACATTTTATAAAAAAACAGATTCAATAAATATAAGTACATGTTATATATATATACTTATATTATTAAAAATATATAATTCGACTCCCCCGAAATATATTAATTTATTATAAAACGTATACGTAATAGTATTTTTCTCATATTAAAATGATTAGAATAAATTAAATTAATTACTAAAAAACTAAAAATTAATTAAACAACTTAGACTTAGATGATAATAATAATGAAACATTTATTAAAAAAAGATTCAATAACTATAATAGGTCAGATTAATTTTTTATTTATTTATTTATTTATAACATCATAAAATTCTGTCCTTTCCGAAATACGCGAACGCTACGAAAAGATAAAATCTCGTACATGCCGTCGGACGAGTTCATGAGCATAAGACGCTCTTATCTTGGGAACGTATTAATAGTTCCTGCATTAACCACTACTACGATATGGCGCTGAAATCAGTGAGAAATGCTGGTCTCTCCTTCATCCAGACCTTTGGCGATCTGTCAATTAATCTGTGTCTTGGTAGACGACAAAACTTTTCATAGATATATTTTCGGAACATCTTCATCATTTTTGATATTGATTTTATATCATGATCCTTTAATTTTAACCGATTATTTCCCTTTTTTCCAATCCAAAACAATATAAGTGTTTTCATTATACCAAGGCAGACTAAGTGCATGTAATCAAGCGGCACATTACTAACTAAATCGATTCCTATTTTTTCTAAAGGAGTGGAATCTTTATGATGTTCTTCTTGTAAATGTAACGCGAAACTTTCATCAGTTCTTAATAAAACATCAAGTTCTGGAAAAGTCATTCTGCCTCTAACAAATTTACCTTTTTGCGTGCATTTATTGCAACCAAAATAGCCTGTATGAGATTTCATTGATAGAACAAATGCTAAAGCAGGTGCATCACAAATAATTTTTGTTAATATTGGTCTAACAATCTTATTATTTATATTAATACCATTTTTTCTTAAAAACAAATATTCTTCCACAAATGCTTCTAAAAAATTCATTACTGTCTCTGGTTTTTTAAATCCATGATAAATGCCAACAATAAAAGGTTCTGAAATTTCTAATAAATCAATTGACATTAAAATAGGCCAAAATTGACTCTTTGATGATTTGCTCAACGGTAAGCCATCAATATTAATTGTTAATGGTAGAATTTCTAAATTGTCTGTTAAAATATTCTTGATCTTTTCAATTATGCCTTTTTCAATACCTAAATGTATATATGCACCAGGTGGCATATTTATAATATTACATAATGAAGGAGTTTTTAGCAATGTTCTACAATCTTTTGGAACAGGCAAGTTTTCTGATTTCATTATTGATAATAACTCATTTGCAGAATTATGCGAGATATTATTTGTAATAATCCAATGAGCAATCTTATCTGCTAAATTAATGTTACTCTGCGATTTAAATATATCTTTATCAACATTAAAATGTATTTATTTATTTTCAGAAGAGTTGCAAACTAAATTAATAGTTTTATATTCATCATTGGTACTACTATTGTTGCAAACTAAATTATCTTCATATCAATCAGTACTACTATTATCTGTGTTTAAAATATTTTCATTATATTCTAATTTATTAAATTTTTCACTATTAAAAAAGTGCTGTATTTTATTAACATGCAATAGTAATTCATCTCTGTTACTCTTAGAATATTCATTATTAATGATTCTACGAAAATGTCTATTTGTAACCTTCGATATATCTTTTTTCTTCCTCTGAGATATCTAGAATAAAAACAGAATATAAATAAATATTGCACGATAAAAATGATCTATTTTTATATGATGTATATTTTCTAACACATTGTAAACAGATAATATAATAAATTGAAGTGTAATCGATTTTTAGGGTTAAGATGACTCATACAATTTTTGTAACTTTTCTTATAACTTTATGACGTGTTAAAATATATACGTAAGAAATTCATTACAAAACATACTCTTCCATAATCATTTCTATATAATGTACACATATAAATACATACCGAACTTGATGATGTTGATGGTTGGCTCGAATGCTCACGTGTATTATTTTTGCACGTCGTATTATTAGAACTCATTTTGCACTGACACAAATGTTTATAGATACAAGAAAAAGAAAATGTCAAAGTAAATATAGTTTAACAGTACGTAAAAACGCAATGAAAATGCAACGACACACAGCACTGCGAACAACGACACGCTTTGTATAGTTAATCCTCAACGCTCTGCGAATTGTATGTATGTACCACGAGGTAAGGCTGCGTTTGCTTTGACTGCTCACGCGCTGAAAGCATCATTCTATCTTTGTTGCTCATCGTACATCATATATGCAATAATAACTATTGCAATAATTCATTCATTCACATTTTAAAATTAAAAATTGAATATATATCTTTTAAGGTTAAACAAAAAGGCCAACGGAATAACTACTCAACGCAGTTATTTGCGTAAAAATATATGTATTCACATTTCAAATACAATTTTTACGCAATGTTCATAAATGTTACAATTGAAACATTTCATAATAACTTGTACTGTGAAAATTTCAAACATATCATGATTTATATGTATCTTAAATATTTCGAAATATATGTTTCGCAAATATTTGTGATATAATAGTGAAATAAATGTATCAAAATTAACAAATCATACATTGCAACTTTGAATTGTTTTAGAGATATATTTACTGTAACATTACTTTAGAAACATTTATAATATAAGTAATTGTGAAATGTTTCAATAGTAATGTTTATAAAATATGTCATAAACATACAAATGGAATGTATCATTTGAAACCTATATGAAACAATTTGAAATGTTACATATACATTTCATGTATAGTGGGTATATATATATACATATATATATATATATATATATATAATATATATAAAATTATTATATTTCGTTATTATATATTCTTATAGAAGAGAAAGAAGAAAGGAAGACCGATGGGGGGAATGATCATGGGGGTAAGGGAGGAGAGGGGGAAGATAAAAGTATCAGGAATGGGAGAAAAGGAGGAGGGAATAATGATGGCGGATTTAGAAGTAGGAAGAGAGAAGTGGAGGGTAATAGGCGTATACATCAACGGGGACATGGAAAGGAAATTGGAGGAAATGAAGGAATGGATGGAAGAGAAAGAAGAAAATAAATGGACGATTTTGGGAGGAGATTTCAACGCAAGGACAGGTAGAAGGGGGGGGAGTGATAGGAGGGGAGGAGGAAGAAGAAAGAAGATCGAAGGACAAGAAAGTTAATGAGGAAGGGAAGAAGTTGATAAAAGAGTTGGAAGAGGTGGGATGGGGAATTTTTAACGGAGGGATAAGAGGGGATAGGAAGGGGGAGTACACATATACATGAGGAAGAGGGGAATCGGTAATAGATTATGTGGTGGGAGAGGATAGAGTAAAGGAAAGGATAAAGAGAATGGAGGTGGGAGATAACATAGAATCGGATCATCACCCATTGATTGTAACGCTAGAAAGAAGAGGAGGAGCTGAAAAGGGAAAAAGGGGGGAGGGAAAAGGAATAAGAAAAAGAGGGAGATGGACAAAGAGGGGAGGAGAAAGAATAAGAGAGGAAATAGAGTGGGGAGAGGGGTGGAAGGAGGGGATTGAAGAGGAGCTAGAGGAAAAAATAGGAAGAATAGAAGAGGAATTGAGAGAAGGAGAAAAAGAGAGTGGAGAAGGGAAAGGAAAGGGTGGTGGGACGAGGAATGTGAGGAGAAGAGAAAAGAAGTGAGGAAAAAGTTAAGGGAATGGAGGAAAAAAGGAGGAGGAGGAGAAGGATATAGAAAAGTAAGGGCGGAATATAGGCTAATGTGTAAAGGAAAAAGGGAGGAGGAGAGGCTAAGATGGTACAAGGAGGCGATAGAGGCAAGAACGGAAGGAGAAGTATGGAAGATTATAAACAGGGAAAGGAAAAAGAGAGAAGGGGTGAATGAGGAGATAAAGGCGGAGGAATGGAAGGAATACTTCATGGACTTATTGGGACGGGATAGAGGTAAAAGTTGTAAGAGGAGGAAAAGAAAAAAGGGAGAGAGGATGAGGAGCAGGAGATAAGCAGGGAGGAAGTGAAGAGGATGCTGGGAAAACTGAAGAAAGGAAAAGCAGCGGGGGAGGATGGGATACCGAGTGAGGTATGGAAATATGGAGGGGAGAGGGTAGAAGAGTGGGTATGGGAAATGTGCAACAGAGTATGGAGAGGAGAAGGATGGCCGGAGAGGTGGAAAGAAGGGATAATAGTGCCACTGTTGAAAAAGGGAACGGGGAATAAAGTAGAAAACTATAGAGGAGTGACATTGATGCCAACGCTATACAAGATATACGTGGGGATTTTAACTGAAAGGTTAAAGGAAGAAATGGAGGGGAAGAATATGATACCGGAGAGTCAGACAGGTTTTAGGAAGGGAATGGGGGTGATGGATAGTATCTATGTGTTGAACTATCTGGTGAATAAGAGGGTAAATAAGAAGGGAGGAAAGGTAGTTGCGGCATTTATGGACCTGAAGGCGGCGTTTGACTTCGGTAGATAGGGAGGTGTTAATGGAGGCAATGAAGAGGGAGGGGAGTGAGGGAAGGGATTAAGGAGTAGGATAGAAGAGGTGTACAGGGAAACGAGGAGTAAGGTAAGAGTGGGGAAGGAGGAGGGAGAAAATTTTTGGACGGCAAGGGGGGTGAGGCAAGGTTGCCCAATGAGTCCGCACTTATTCAGTTTGCTGATAGCGGATATAGAGGAAGTGCTAAGAAAAGGAGGTTGGGGGGGGGGGTGAAACTGGGAGGGGAAAAGGTGCATTGTTTGGCGTACGCAGATGACATGGTACTGTTGGCGGAGGATGAGGAAGGGATGATACATATGTTGGGGAAAATGGAAAGTTATATGGACAAGAAAAGGTTAGAGGTGAATGTGGATAAGACAAAGGTAATGAGGTTTAAAAAGGGAGGAGGAAGAATGAAGAGAGTGGAGTGGAGATGGAAAGGAAAAAGGTTAGAGGAAGTGAAAGAATTCACATATTTAGGGTATAAGCTACAGAGGAACGGGGGGCAGGAGGCGCAGGTAAAGAACAGAGTTAGGAAAGCAGGAGCGGTGATAAGACAGGTGTGGGGAATGGGAAAGAGAAGGTTTGCAGGAGACTGGATGAAAAGAGTATGGCTAATGGAAAGGTTGGTGGGGACGGTGTTGGAATATGGGGCGGAAATATGGGGATGGAAGGAGAGGAGAGAGGTGGAGGCAATGCAGGAGCGATGGATTAGGTGGACGTTAGGAGTAGACTGGTGCACGCCGGGGTATATGGTAAGAGAGGAGATAGGAAAAGACAAATTTAGGATAAGGGCAGGAAGGAGGGCGGTAGGGTATGAGAGGAAGTTGGAGGAAGGAAGGGGAGGAAGTTTAGCGAGGAAATGTTTTGAGGATATGAAAGAGAGGATAAGAGGAGGAAAGGAAAGAACGATGTGGGAGGAAGAGAGGGAGAAATTCTGGGAAGAAAGAGGAATAGAAGGGAAAGAGATGGAGGAAAAAAGGGGAAGGGGAGAGGAAGTATATGAGGGGTGGGAACAGAAAGACAGGGAAAGGCAGAAGGAGGAAAGATGGGAGAGGATAAGAGAGTCGAGATATAATAGATGGTATGGGGAATGGAAGGAGGAGGGTTTACCGGAATACCTGAGAAAGGGATGGGGGGAAAGTAGATGGAGAAGGATACTTAGGTTCAGAATGAACAATGAGATGAGAGGGGCGAGATACTGGGAAGAAGAGGGGAAAAGAAGATGTAGGTTATGCGGGATAGAAGATGAAACATGGGAGCATGTGATAGGAGAATGTGGGGGAGAAGGGGAGAAGGGAAACTGGTGGGAAAGAATGAAGGGAAATACTTGCAGGAAGGAGGAGAAGGGGAAGGATGGATGAGAGAAATAGAGAAAAAGAGGGAAGAGGGGAGAACGGAAGAAAGGAGGGAGGGAGGGGAAAACGAGGAGGAAGTATGAGGAGGAGAATGAGTGAGGTATGAATGAGGTGGTGGAGAATGTATGGGGAATCGGAAGCCGAAGCGAAGCGATAGGTAGGGACGGCTCTTTCTCTCTCTAAAGTAGTAGATAAGTAGGTTAAGGTAGAATTAAGTTATTTGTAAATTAGATGTAAGAGTAGAGTTAAGAGTAGATATAAGTATAGATTGTAAGAGTTTGTAAGGTTGGGGAACGCTCCTTCAAAAGCGCCTTCAATCCCTTAGGGGACGAATAAAGAATTGAATTGAATTGAATATATTCTTATATACCTGTTTTTCATTGGTATATGTATGTGTGTGTGTGTGTGTATTATATATATATTTTTTACAGTATTAGAAGGATATATCAAAACTAATTTAAGCAGTATACATAATAACAAATTGAATAAAATCATTGGATGCGGATCATTAAAGGACGGTGTTTATAAATTAGAAGTACACATTGTTAATTTTGTAGAAGATGATTATTACGAAATAGATATCCGAAAGGGTGACAATATAAAATTATTGGAATGATGAGCAATACAGGTATACAATATTACATAAATCTCTCTCTCAAAATATATTAATTTTTTTTAATTATATATATAAACCAATACAAACTAAGAAATAAAATTTTCTCTCTCACAAAACCATACACCTGCCCATATGCCCATCATTTCACACACACGCATGTACGTACATCCGCATCTTCATGTACATATAAACACATACATATCCAAATTCATACCCACATACATATCGACACACTCCACACATATGAACACACACGCTTGTACACATGCACCCACGCGCGCACATTTATAAAACAACATGCTTGTACACTCATACAAATACTCACACGTTTGCATACACACATACACATCGCATATTCACACATGTTCATATACATGAATTCATATTCACACATACGTCCACACATGCGTTAGCATACACGCACACACACATTCACATGAATTTATTCTTATACTCATAAAATTTTCTCTCTTTTTATTTTATAATTAATCTGATATTTTACATATCACATATATTATATGTAAATACAAACTTTATATCATTGTAATGATATTTTATTACTTCAGTTAAAAGATTTAATAAAATATATAATACTATAACAAAATATTTATATTGATGTGTGTATTTCAAGAGAGAAAATTTTACGTACATATCAATTTTCAATAAATTTTTTTTAATAATTTATTTTTTAGTTTTTATTGGTTCATGCATTAAATAAATAATATGTATATTTAAATAAATAATATACAGGATCCCTAAATTCGCGAATTCGGAATGTACAGCGTGATTGTTCGTGCCAAAAGAAACAACTTTTTCCTCTGACAAAATTACGTCTAAGCACTACTTTTTAAATGAGAATGACTTTAATCTAACGAATGAGCGTTCTAGATTTTGCATGAGTTAGGAACGGTGCGCGAACGGAGTGCGTAACACATGAGAATATATACAGATAAGAAGTCTACATTTTGAATATATGCTTTAAAACAATTAATCGGCCCTTTTCAGAGCCAAAAAGTTTTTAGAACGTTGGAAAATAAACTTGCATTAAAATTATTCACGTATTATTTAATTTACAATATGTTACTTTTAATCATTAATATCATTTGGGAGATATTTTCTAATAAAGTACTTAAGTTGAATTGAAAAGAATATTTAGATATGCATAGTTATAATATCTTTAGCAAAATAATAAAATAGCATACACGCTTATGCACCACGCACGCCGTCTGTGCGCAGTTCTTGGTTCATGCAAAATTAAGAGCGCTCACGCATTAATTTAAAGTCATTCTCATTTAAAAAGTAGTGCTCAGACAAAATTTTGCCAGAGAAAAATTGTTTCTTTTGACACAAACAATCACACTACATTCCAAATCCGCAAATTTTGGGACAACCTATATATTAGATAGATAATATATATACTTTATTTTACAATGTTGCAACTGTATCTAACAATAAAATTAAAACTGTTATCTAAAATTAAGACAGTTATCCAAGATTAAGAGAAATATATTAATAATTAAAAATAATAATAATAATTAAAAATATATTAATTATTTTTTTATTTTACTTTATTTTTATTTTTATTTTTTAACTTTTATCTTTTTTTGTTTTATTTTATAATTTTATTTTATTTTATTTTTAATACCGGCATACTTAACAGTAAATTCTGTAAAAGATATACGCAAGATAAATGGGCATATGACGCTATGTAATTTATTGGAAGGGATAAAAACCCCTATAAAAAGAAAGAATGAGGATAAAGAAAATTTAGCACAAGTAAATAAAATTTTAATATAATAATATATAATAATAATAAAATATAATGATAAAAATAATATAAAATCAAAAATATATATATATATATGTATATATATATATCTACACTGGCAGATCCATAATGGAGACCATGGAGGCCCTTCCACTTAGAGTTTCCTTTTTCAAAAGTATTTATAAAGAAATGTTATATTTAATATTTGCGAAATGCTTAATCACAATTTTTATTCCAATCATATTTTTTAATTTAAGACACGTTTAGATATAAAAAAAAAAATTCATATTTGATCTGAAAAAAAATTTTATTTGCGGCGAATCAAAACCTCCTTAACAAATTTCTGGATCCGCCACTACATATTTATCTATAATATATACCCAGTAAACACTGTTATATTAATGTTATTTAATTTATTTAATTCTTTGAATCCTTTGTTAGGATTATAGGTCAGAAATTAAATTAACAAAGAAAATATATACTTTGAATCTGATATTAGTATTCATTCCTTATATGCATTTCATGGGGAAAATTTGAATACGAAATATTAAGTCTGGTTTCGCCGCGTAACGGCAAACAAAAAATAAAATAAATAACATTGTAACATCATATTTATGTAAAAATATATATTTATGTAAGAACCCAGTAAACACAAAGTAACAGTAACATAACATTAATGGTACAATTTCCTATTCAACAATATAACTGTTATGTACAAAGCATGTTACATTGCAGTTAGATTGTTGAGTAGGAAATTACATCATTAATGTTATATTACTGTTATTTTGTGTTTACTGAAAATAATTTATATAAGAAGCATATTTCATATATAAACTATTAACGTAACAACTATTACATTACTTATTACTCTAAATAACAACTGTTTAGTGGGTATATATATATATATATATAGTATATACATATATTTAGACGTTTTAAATGTATATAACTTACTTTTTTAGACTTTTCTTATTCTGCTTATTTTTCTAATTCCAAATCCTAATCTATTTCTAAATTTCTTATTTTGAATCTCATTTTTCATTTGAAGAAACGAATGTTATTTACTATCACAAGTAAATGAAATTTTAATATAATAATAAAATATAATAATATATAATATTATATATATAATATAATATAATGTATTATAATCTCATTATAATTTTATAATAATTTTAAATAACATTATATATATTATATTTTATTATAATTACAACATTATATGTAATCAATTAAAATTAATATCAATCAAAATTAATATTTGTCGCTAGTGGTGAAAATAAGCTTAAACGACTTGACTACGACGTAACTAGCAATTTTATTTGAGGATGCTTTGGAAACAACTAGAATATCCATTGCCAATTCACTACAACAATTTCTGTATAAAAGTAACCATATCAATTATAGTGACAGATTTATTCATGATGCGTTTAATATTTCTAATAAATATCTGCAGAACAATAAAGATTTAATTGTTACCAAAGCTGACAAAGGACAAGTGACAGTGGTTATGAATAGAAATGATTATGTGACTAATATGGAATTATTGTTAAGTGATTTGATGACATTCAAAAAATTAAATAGAAATCCGATTACACGTCTGACGAACAAACTTCATACGTTAGTAAAGTCATGGCATAATAATGAGATCATTGATGATCAAACATATAAATTTCTGAATTGCACAAATGGTAATTTACCATGGTGTTATGGACTCCCGAAGATCCATAAGAGCGGGTATCCATTGAGGATCATTGTGTCATCGTTAGGCAGTCCCTTTTATAATATTGCCAGTTACATTCATGAGATATTAGTTAAGTCTGTTAAGAAACCGGATTCTAATGTTAAGGATGTTTGGACTTTTGTGAATACTATTAAAAATACAATGGTTAATGATGATGACGTAATGATTTCCTTAGATGTTTGTTCGTTGTTTACAAATATTCCAAAAGATTTAGTTTTTTCTGCAATTGAGGGTCGTTGGAGTGACATAAGTCTAAAAACTAAATTTAATTTGCAACAGTTCCTATACGCTGTTGATGTAATACTTACTTCAACGAGTTTTCAATTTAACGAGCAGTATTATGAACAAATTTATGGAAGCCCTATGGGATCCCCTCTATCACCGATACTAGCTGACTTAGTAATGGATGACTTGGAAACAAATTGTTTAAATTCTTTAAGTTTTAAAGTTCAGACTTTTTATAGATATGTGGACGACATTTTTGTTATTTTACCTAACTAGTACATTTAATAATTATCATGAACGTTTAAAATTCACACATGAAATAGAGACCAATTCTTCTATTAATTTTTTAAATTCTACAGTTATCCGCAATGGGAATAAATTGACAACTAATTGGTTTAGGAAACCTACATGTTCTGGCAGATACATCAATTTTCTTTCGAGTCATCCTATTAAGTACAAAATTAATACGATTTACAATTTAGTAGACCATGCAATTTTACTTTCTAACGAACAATTTCATAATACGAATATTGAGATTGTAAAGAACATTTTAATTAATAATTGTTTTCCGGATCATATTATTAATAAGTATGTAATAAAAGAATTAATGTACTGAAGAACAACAGGAATGGTAACGGTCACAATGCGGATAATAACGACAGTTTGAGTAACGATTTAGATAATAACGTTAATGTGAATTCGGCTCAAGATAAGAATTATGTAATTCCACTCCCATACGTTAAAGACGTTAGCGACAGTATTAAAAGGTCACTTTGCTAACATAAATGTCGTTTATAGTTTGCCAAAAAAGTTGAATAGGCTGATAAAACGAGGTAAAGATTTAATAACTAATGATATTAAAACGAATGTAGTTTACAAGATTAACTGTGAAAATTGTAATGCATCATACATTGGACAAACAAAAAGACATTTATGCACTAGAGTGAAGGAACATGCCAGCAATATTAAATTACATGAGTCTAATCATTCGGTTTGAGCTTAACAAGGCTCTGTAATATAAATATAAATTTAACGTATAAGACGGGCAACAAGAGCCAAATCGCGGATGACAATGCGTTATCCTAACGAAACTAAATAATTTTTCGTTAGAATTAAATACCGGTGCACAAGGCACCAAATTTTTACTTGGACACGGCCAAGATTTTAAATATGAAATAATCTCATATTTTGAGATTTAATTTCAATACCCCTTTAACCCCCCTACGGAAAATAAATAAATGAATGCAAGAGAAAAATATAGATCCGAAAATCGCTGAATCGGGAATCGAACCCGAGACCTTTCGCTTGCCGGGCGACTGCTCTTCCAGCTGAGCTATTCAGATCCTTTCGATTCTATACTTTTCTCTGTTATATATATTAATGTTGGTAAACAAACGCATTTTTTAAGCCAGCGTGTATCAAATATAAGAGTTTTAACAAGGCTCTGTAATATAAATATAAATTTAACGTATAAGACGGGCAACAAGAGCCAAATCGCGGATGACAATGCGTTATCCTAACGAAACTAAATAATTTTTCGTTAGAATTAAATACCGGTGCACAAGGCACCAAATTTTTACTTGGACACGGCCAAGATTTTAAATATGAAATAATCTCATATTTTGAGATTTAATTTCAATACCCCTTTAACCCCCCTACGGAAAATAAATAAATGAATGCAAGAGAAAAATATAGATCCGAAAATCGCTGAATCGGGAATCGAACCCGAGACCTTTCGCTTGCCGGGCGACTGCTCTTCCAGCTGAGCTATTCAGATCCTTTCGATTCTATACTTTTCTCTGTTATATATATTAATGTTGGTAAACAAACGCATTTTTTAAGCCAGCGTGTATCAAATATAAGAGTTTTAACAAGGCTCTGTAATATAAATATAAATTTAACGTATAAGACGGGCAACAAGAGCCAAATCGCGGATGACAATGCGTTATCCTAACGAAACTAAATAATTTTTCGTTAGAATTAAATACCGGTGCACAAGGCACCAAATTTTTACTTGGACACGGCCAAGATTTTAAATATGAAATAATCTCATATTTTGAGATTTAATTTCAATACCCCTTTAACCCCCCTACGGAAAATAAATAAATGAATGCAAGAGAAAAATATAGATCCGAAAATCGCTGAATCGGGAATCGAACCCGAGACCTTTCGCTTGCCGGGCGACTGCTCTTCCAGCTGAGCTATTCAGATCCTTTCGATTCTATACTTTTCTCTGTTATATATATTAATGTTGGTAAACAAACGCATTTTTTAAGCCAGCGTGTATCAAATATAAGAGTTTTAACAAGGCTCTGTAATATAAATATAAATTTAACGTATAAGACGGGCAACAAGAGCCAAATCGCGGATGACAATGCGTTATCCTAACGAAACTAAATCATTTTTCGTTAGAATTAAATACCGGTGCACAAGGCACCAAATTTTTACTTGGACACGGCCAAGATTTTAAATATGAAATAATCTCATATTTTGAGATTTAATTTCAATACCCCTTTTAACCCCCCTTCGGAAAATAAATAAATGAATGCAAGAGAAAAATATACATCCAAAAATCGCTGAATCGGGAATCGAACCCGAGACCTTTCGCTTGCCGGGCGACTGCTCTTCCAGCTGAGCTATTCAGATCCTTTCGATTCTATACTTTTCTCTGTTATATTCCCGATTCAGCGATTTTCGGATCTATATTTTTCTCTTGCATTCATTTATTTATTTTCCGAAGGGGGGTTAAAAGGGGTATTGAAATTAAATCTCAAAATATGAGATTCTTTTATATTTAAAATCTTGGCCGTGTCCAAGTAAAAATTTGGTGCCTTGTGCACCGGTATTTAATTCTAACGAAAAATGATTTAGTTTCGTTTAGGATAACGCATTGTCATCCGCGATTTGGCTCTTGTTGCCCGTCTTATACGTTAAATTTATATTTATATTACAGAGCCTTGTTAAAACTCTTATATTTGATACACGCTGGCTTTAAAAATGCGTTTGTTTACCAACATTAATATATATAACAGAGAAAAGTATAGAATCGAAAGGATCTGAATAGCTCAGCTGGAAGAGCAGTCGCCCGGCAAGCGAAAGGTCTCGGGTTCGATTCCCGATTCAGCGATTTTCGGATCTATATTTTTCTCTTGCATTCATTTATTTATTTTCCAAAGGGGGGTTAAAAGGGGTATTGAAATTAAATCTCAAAATATGAGATTATTTCATATTTAAAATCTTGGCCGTGTCCAAGTAAAAATTTGGTGCCTTGTGCACCGGTATTTAATTCTAACGAAAAATGATTTAGTTTCGTTAGGATAACGCATTGTCATCCGCGATTTGGCTCTTGTTGCCCGTCTTATACGTTAAATTTATATTTATATTACAGAGCCTTGTTAAAACTCTTATATTTGATACACGCTGGCTTAAAAAATGCGTTTGTTTACCAACATTAATATATATAACAGAGAAAAGTATAGAATCGAAAGGATCTGAATAGCTCAGCTGGAAGAGCAGTCGCCCGGCAAGCGAAAGGTCTCGGGTTCGATTCCCGATTCAGCGATTTTCGGATCTATATTTTTCTCTTGCATTCATTTATTTATTTTCCGTAGGGGGGTTAAAAGGGGTATTGAAATTAAATCTCAAAATATGAGATTATTTCATATTTAAAATCTTGGCCGTGTCCAAGTAAAAATTTGGTGCCTTGTGCACCGGTATTTAATTCTAACGAAAAATGATTTAGTTTCGTTAGGATAACGCATTGTCATCCGCGATTTGGCTCTTGTTGCCCGTCTTATACGTTAAATTTATATTTATATTACAGAGCCTTGTTAAAACTCTTATATTTGATACACGCTGGCTTAAAAAATGCGTTTGTTTACCAACATTAATATATATAACAGAGAAAAGTATAGAATCGAAAGGATCTGAATAGCTCAGCTGGAAGAGCAGTCGCCCGGCAAGCGAAAGGTCTCGGGTTCGATTCCCGATTCAGCGATTTTCGGATCTATATTTTTCTCTTGCATTCATTTATTTATTTTCCGTAGGGGGGATTAAAAGGGGTATTGAAATTAAATCTCAAAATATGAGATTATTTCATATTTAAAATCTTGGCCGTGTCCAAGTAAAAATTTGGTGCCTTGTGCACCGGTATTTAATTCTAACGAAAAATGATTTAGTTTCGTTAGGATAACGCATTGTCATCCGCGATTTGGCTCTTGTTGCCCGTCTTATACGTTAAATTTATATTTATATTACAGAGCCTTGTTAAAACTCTTATATTTGATACACGCTGGCTTAAAAAATGCGTTTGTTTACCAACATTAATATATATAACAGAGAAAAGTATAGAATCGAAAGGATCTGAATAGCTCAGCTGGAAGAGCAGTCGCCCGGCAAGCGAAAGTTCTCGGGTTCGATTCCCGATTCAGCGATTTTCGGATCTATATTTTTCTCTTGCATTCATTTATTTATTTTCCGTAGGGGGGTTAAAAGGGGTATTGAAATTAAATCTCAAAATATGAGATTATTTCATATTTAAAATCTTGGCCGTGTCCAAGTAAAAATTTGGTGCCTTGTGCACCGGTATTTAATTCTAACGAAAAATGATTTAGTTTCGTTAGGATAACGCATTGTCATCCGCGATTTGGCTCTTGTTGCCCGTCTTATACGTTAAATTTATATTTATATTACAGAGCCTTGTTAAAACTCTTATATTTGATACACGCTGGCTTAAAAATGCGTTTGTTTACCAACATTAATATATATAACAGAGAAAAGTATAGAATCGAAAGGATCTGAATAGCTCAGCTGGAAGAGCAGTCGCCCGGCAAGCGAAAGGTCTCGGGTTCGATTCCCGATTCAGCGATTTTCGGATCTATATTTTTCTCTTGCATTCATTTATTTATTTTCCGTAGGGGGGTTAAAAGGGGTATTGAAATTAAATCTCAAAATATGAGATTATTTCATATTTAAAATCTTGGCCGTGTCCAAGTAAAAATTTGGTGCCTTGTGCACCGGTATTTAATTCTAACGAAAAATGATTTAGTTTCGTTAGGATAACGCATTGTCATCCGCGATTTGGCTCTTGTTGCCCGTCTTATACGTTAAATTTATATTTATATTACAGAGCCTTGTTAAAACTCTTATATTTGATACACGCTGGCTTAAAAAATGCGTTTGTTTACCAACATTAATATATATAACAGAGAAAAGTATAGAATCGAAAGGATCTGAATAGCTCAGCTGGAAGAGCAGTCGCCCGGCATGCGAAAGGTCTCGGGTTCGATTCCCGATTCAGCGATTTTCGGATCTATATTTTTCTCTTGCATTCATTTATTTATTTTCCGTAGGGGGGTTAAAAGGGGTATTGAAATTAAATCTCAAAATATGAGATTATTTCATATTTAAAATCTTGGCCGTGTCCAAGTAAAAATTTGGTGCCTTGTCCACCGGTATTTAATTCTAACGAAAAATGATTTAGTTTCGTTAGGATAACGCATTGTCATCCGCGATTTGGCTCTTGTTGCCCGTCTTATACGTTAAATTTATATTTATATTACAGAGCCTTGTTAAAACTTTTATATTTGAAATTATTTTGTTTATCTAAGAGCCATCTAAATTTATCATCCAGTCGAACCCGCTCCTTATTATAAAAATAATGTAATAATTTGCTTTGCTCACCGAAAAACCCATCACAATAAAACACTGGGAGATCTATCATGATGTAACGAACGAGTTCGTAAATATCTAATCTGACTTTGTGCTTCTGTCTATGATGTTGTGATGGGTTTTTCGGTGAGCAAAGCAAATCATTACATTATTTTTATAATAAGGAGCGGGTTCGACTGGATGATAAATTTAGATGGCTCTTAGATAAACAAAATAAATTCAATAATAGGAATATCCGTCCTATCCAATATTATTACACGTGTACTAAAGAATTTTCTTCAAGGCCATGTGAGTCAGGGCCGTCTCAGTCTCTCAGCGTTTCCTTGAGCCCGACTTCCTTTGTTTCTTTAAATCCTGATGTTGCTGACAAAAGAGATAAATGGTTTTTAAATTTATCATCCGTATCGATACCGTATGAAATTCGAGATTTGTTGCGGTTAGGAGAGAATTTCTGTCTGCCAGTATTTGACAAAGATAAAACCACCATAGAGTTGTTGAAAAATATGGAACAAAATATTTTTAAACTCCCTGTGGAAAAACGATCTGCAGTCAGAAGTAGAGCCTTTCCCATAATAAATAAATTCCATATTTCCATGTCAGAAAAAGCTCACACAAAAAATAGTTTTTGTAAGGCTTACAAATTGACGGGTAAATTCATCCAAGACAATCCCGATATTTTATTTATGAAGGCGGATAAGGGTAATATCACGGTTGCGATGAACAGAGATATGTACATGGACAAAATGTGTGATTTGCTGGCTGACCGGGATACTTATACTGTTGTTAAAAAAGATCCGACTAGGAACCTAATTAATCAATTATACGGAATTTTAATGAGATGGAAAACGAAGAATTACATTTCTTCAACAACATATAAATCCCTGAACTGCACGGACGGGGTTTTACCGAGAGCGTATGGTCTGCCGAAGGTGCATAAACCGAATTGCCCTTTACGTGTCATCGTGTCATCTAGGAATACACCTCTTTATTACTTGGCAAAATTTTTACATAAGATAATATATAAGGCAATTCCGAAACCTGATTCGGCTATTTCTGATAGTTTCCAATTAGTGAACAAATTAAATGGTTTATGTGTGGATAGTGATGTGAAGCTAGTTTCACTAGATGTTACATCATTGTTCACCAACGTACCATTGGATATGGCTATTGATAGTTTAATTAACAGATGGGGGTATATTGAAAAAGAGTGTATTATTCCACGAGATGAATTTTTATTGGCAATTCGTTTTATTATAAACTCGACTTATTTTATGTTTAATAATGTATGTTATCAACAGACTTTTGGCACGCCTATGGGTTCCCCCCTCTCACCGATCATTGCGGATATCACGTTGCAAGATTTGGAGAGTAGAGCGATTGCTGCGATTCCATTGTCATTTCCATTTTATTTTAGATATGTTGACGATATCGCGTTGGCGGCCCCACCCTCCATGCTTAAAATAGTTTTAAACACTTTCAATTCTTTCCATCCTAGACTGCAGTTCACCATGGAGGAGGGGGTTGACAACCGATTGAATTTTTTAGATGTCACCATTATTATAAATAATGGGAGCATTGAGTTTGATTTGTTTCATAAGCCGACGTATTCAGGTAGATATTTAAATTTTGAATCGCAGCATCCTCTCTGTCATAAAAAAGGCACCATTATCAGCCTCATAGATAGAGTTTTTTGGCTATCTCATCCGAAATTCCATAAAGTTAACTTTGAGTCTATGATTGGAGTTCTTTTGTCTAATAATTATCCTCTCAATTTGATATTTTATACATTACAAGCGCGGTTAAAAAAGTTGTTCTTCCGCTATAATAATAAGTTGCATAACAATAGAGCAAATGTATGCAATGACAAGATTCTAACGCAGAAAAAAGTTTCGTACTTTAATATTCCGTATATTAATAATGTATCGAAGAGAATCGAGGACATTACACGTGATTTGGATGTCATTCCATCATATACAGCAATTAACAGTCTCCGTAAATTCATTAAAGTACACAAGGATAAGTTACCAAGAGAACTCCATAATAATGTAGTTTATAAAATTGATTGTATGGATTGTGATGCGTCGTACGTAGGGCAGACGGGTAGATTGTTGAAAACTAGGATGAAAGAACATCGCAACAACATAAAAAGAAACGCGTCACAATTATCAGTCATATCGGAACATAGATTATTGAACCATGAATTTAATTGGGAGGATGTAAAAGTCTTAGACGAGGAGCCTTTTTTAGGTAAACGTTTGATATCCGAAATGATCCACATAAAACGTCAGAGGAATAGTTTAAATTTACATAGCGACACTGATAAATTAAACGAGAATCTTGATCTGTTAATAGAAAAATTTACCAAAATCTAGCTTTGTGATTTTACATAGCCGGGTTTTTTTTTGTTAGACTTTTGACATGAGTGCCGATTAGTTTAGTTGTTTTTATTTTTATTTTTATTTTTATATTTTATTTTTATATTTGTTTTTTGCGTATATATGTATCGACTGTGTCGAGGTAGAATACCGCACAGTCGTTAGAGTAATGTGTCACGTGTAGCATCGTCTTCTCTCTGTTTTTGCTGTCGGGGTGAGTGTTCTTCTTAATTTTTAATTCTTGTGAATTGTTCTACGTTTAATTTATACCATGTTGATTAGTGTTGGTAAAGGAGTCACTGCTCCGCTTCCTTCCTGACGATGGTCACCGTTAGGGAGACACTCCGACGGCCGGACGGTTTGAATAGGGCGGAGAATGATATTTAATTTATTTGCGGATTGTATGTATACGAGTTTTATAATTTTCTGATTGTACCGATTAGCTTCTATTTTTGTTTCTTTGTATTTTGCAGCTACTGAAGAAGACCCGAAGTGGGTCGAAACGTTTAGAATTTAATAAATGAGTTTGACTTGAGATCTCATTTTAATTTATTAATTTTGTGCATGTCATCCGCATAGGTTCCGATTGCCGTCGAGATTTTATAAAAATATAAAAGTCCAAAAAAAATAATTATCACACAAAAAAAAATTTGGTTATATAAATCGCAAGGAAAATTTTTGCTTCCTTCTAGGAATCCATATATAATATACACTTCAAAAAAAATATATAGAGTTCATATATCAAAATCGCATAATATTAATGTCACATAAAAGCAAAAGAATTTTCATCTCAAATATATATCGAAAAATAGCCAATCTCGAAACCGAACATCCCGTAATAATAAAATTGTTACTTCGTGGGCCCCACGTTGGGCGCCAATTTGTAACCGTTGATTTTATATGGTCCGTCGAATCGAAAAGGATCCGGGAAATAGGGCCGATGTAAGTGGCCGGCGGCACACCTTCGGCGCGGAAATCGGGAAATTCGCGTAAACACAAAAAAATATGTTTGATTGGGCGCCAGGCGCGAGATTCGCGCCACTCTGAAAATTCACAAATCGACAAATGACTTTTATAATTAGTAGATCATCCCGAAAATTTCCGCGACGGCGATAATCGACTCGCTCAGGTCGTCAGGGGGTAGAGGGGGGGAGTTCGGACGGGAGAGAGAACGGAATTCGAGAGAGGCTATTTGAAATCGCTCAAATATAACAAACATTAAATATATTTAGACAATAATGAACGAAGATAGACAGAAAATTAATTGTATGAGATCTTGAGTACAATGTTAGGTCAAGAAAGAAAAGTAATATTCGTTCGATATATTACGGAGAGATCTCCGCTGTAACAACGCCGAAATACAGATAAACGAGGCCGAAATGTGATTCGAAAAATACAATACGGCGTATGTACGGCCGAGACGCGGCGCGTTGTTATTGTTCCACGCCTTTGAGACGACCCGACGCGATGATATCGGACGATACGCGGGACCCGGAAGTAAATTCGCACGCCTACGTGTCGAATAATTATTAACGTACGAGACTTAATAAGGTCCGTGCGGCGTAATTAATTCCGATGGTTTTAGGCCATACAAAATTTCCGTAAACTCGAGTCGGTCCCGCGCGACTTCCTTTGAGATCGCTCACGCCGGTCGTTCCTCGCAATATTTCACAAAGGATCCGAAGACGGCACGGATAAGGATATGCGCGAGAGAGAATACGCTATTTCGGATGCGTGACTCTAAATAATCTTCTATTCTCCGATCTAGAAACTCTAACAGACGAGAACGGTACAGTAATTACAAGACGATACTTTAATTTTTACATTAACGTGACAAAAATCGCGGCGACTGCCGGCGTATCCGCGGGAGAGAGAGCCTCTCTTAATCTACGCGCGGGAGAGAGCACGCGGTCGGCCGGGCGCCGGGATAAATTCTACGCGGAACGAAACTCTAAATCAAACTCTCAAAATCACGAAATTACCGGTGAATCTAATAACCGGCCGCGGCCGTGACACGCTTCTCTCCCGAATACGGTACTCACAAAAGAAGTTAGCGGCTTTACAATATTAGATAGGGCCGTTCGTCTCACCGGTATCGCCGGGTCCTTGTGTGCTTCGGCATCCGCGCAGGAACCTCTACTCTCTAGGACGTCTCGCCGAACAGTGACGAGCAAGAGGCCTGCCGGGATCACGCCGATACTAAATTTGGCATTTTCCACCCGTGGCGCTCCTTATCCTGGCAGGGCCGCCGGGTACCCCGCGGGGCCCTGCGAATTTTTTGGATGTAAATTTTCCCTCGCCGTTCCTCGGGGTTTCCGCTTCGGGTTCCGTTATTCCTCTTTATGGGCCGTCGGGAAGACTCCTACGAGTGCACCTCTTTGCGATTCCTCCCAAAAATCCGCCAGATCGATTGTTTGATCGATGGTGGGATTCCGGTGTATCCGGATCTGCGGGGCTCGAGGCAGGGTCTCTCCCGCGCCTTGCGTTTCCGGGGCTCTCTCGCCTCTCGCGAGAGAGTGGCCATCCCCGTCTCTGGCCGGAATCTCTGCGGAAGAAGGAACATTTTACGGCGGTACTCAGGTTCTTAACGGGAGGAGCAATCCAGAAAATCTAGGTGAAAATGATATTTACCGGGCGTGATCCGGATTTGGTGGCTTCTGCTCGGTCCTCAATCGTCCTCTTCGTCCTCTTCGTCCTCTCACTCTTTCTCTCTATTGGTTTCCTCGGTTGAGACACGTACCCTATGCAAAATTGCTCGCCGAAAACGCCAAAAATCGCTCAAACAAAAATCATACAAAAAGTAATTCGCGAAACGGATGCGCAAAGCGCATCCTCCGACGCGGTAGAAAACGCAAAATGATTGTTCGGGTGCTCTCTCTCTCTCAAAGATTGGCGAGAGAGCAAAGGTTCCCGAATTTCCCGCCTTCCCGGCCGGGCCTTCGGCCCTTGTGACGGACAGTACAAAATGTCACGTCACAATATATATATTATTAAAAAATTTAAATTTTTTGTTGAAAAATTTGCAAATTTAAATTTTGGCTTTTTTCAGGGGAAAAAAAAAACTTGAGTCCTTTTTTGGCCGAAAATTGTTAAAAAAAATTTTTTGAAAGGGGACGCTTACGAATAAAATTAAAAAAAATCCCTTTTTTTGTTCTTTCCATCAAAAATTTCCCCGGGAACTCTTTTGATTAAATTAGGGGGAAAAGACAAAAATTATCCCTTGGAATAAAGGGGTTACATTGGGGGAAATTTTTTAAAACAATTAAATTAAAAAAAATAAACCTTTTCCTGGGTTATTTTTTAAATTTTGTAAAGAAAAAAAGGGGTTTTGAAGAAGGGATAAAAAAAATATTTTCAAGGTTTTTTTAAAATAAACCAACGATAGGGAAAATTTTAAACTTTTTTCTTGTTTAAAACCCTGGCCATAAAAAATTTTATTAATGAATTTTAAATTTTTTTAAAAAGAAAAAGGGTCCATTGGGATTAAAACTCCCAAATATAAAAAAAAAATTTTTTTAAATTGGTTTAAAAAAAGTTTTTTTTAAAATTTGTTTTTTAAAAAATCCAAATATCCCCTTAATGTAAATTTCCACGAAATGCAAAAAAACCCCGCTCTTATTTTTTATTATAGTTTAAAAAAATTTTTTTCAAATTACGCAAAAATGGTTGGGAAAAAACCCCATTTTTTTCCCTTTAAAAAAATTTTCAATTTTAAATTCAATTAAAGTAAAAATTTACCCCGTTAAAAAATTTGTTTTAATTTTTAACAAAATAGTTATAAAAATAAAACTAAATTAAAACCAAATTTTTTAAACCCCGGAAAACTTGAAAACATTTTAATTTTATAAATTTAAAAAGGTCTTATAAAAAAAATTAAAAAAATCAATATGAGGCAACAAAAGGGCAAAATAAATAAATGTAAAAATTTTTTTATTAATAGTTAAATAAAATTAAAATACTTTTCCGTTCCCAATCGAATAATTGAAACGTTCGAGCATACAGCTTTAAATCATAAAAATTAAATATAAATATAAAGTTAGATGTTAAAAAAAAAAAAGTTTTTAATATTAAATTAAAAAAATTTGAAACGTTTCTTCCTGTTGACCAATAGAAGCAGGCGAGGGGAAATTTGCCAAAAGTTAAATTTGAGCAGCTAGGGATTAATACGCGAATTAAATAAATGTCGAAATTTTAAAAAAAATTTTTCAACACTTTCTTTTAACACCTTTTTCCCCATTTAAAGGGGGTTTTTCGAAGTCGAATCCCAAAAATGTCAAAATAGGAGCGTGTGTTTATTTATTAAAATGTTTTTTCTAAATTAAATTCCCAAATTTTTTAAGTATGTCAAAATAACACTGTCTAACAATTCGGTGTCTGTAATTTAAATTAAATTTTCTTTTTTTTGTTCTTTAATGTGGATCATTTCAAAATTTTAGTTTTTTTTTGGAAATTTTTCAGACCATATTTTAAAATTTTGGTCCCAGTAAAAGTATGTTGTTCTTTTAAAAGGGGTTTCCGTGATAACCGAAGTCTACAGAGTTATTAATATTATTTTTTATTTTTTTTTAATCTGTTCCTAACTGTCTTTTTTTTGTCCGAATTGTGGCGTCAAATCGTTGCAATTAAATTTGTAAAACTTTAGAATTCGGGGGAAATTTTTTTTGCCCTTTAAACTCTTATGAAGTCTTTAAATTGTTTACACGAATCCTACCACTACGTCGGTTTCTTCTTATTGCTAAACAACTTTCCGTATTGGTTTTTTAAGGGGTAAATGAAAAATATTTAAGTTTATTTATTATTATTTTGGTTTAAAATATTGTTATTATTGGGGTGTTAATTTTCGTGAAGATTTTTAAATCTGGTTTTTATTTTGTGAAAATTAGATCAAGATCCCTTAATAGAAAAATTTATCCTTTCTCTATATTTTTTTTTGAATTGCGGATGTTAGTAAATAAAGCTCTATCTCCCAAGTTTAATTGTTCCTTTTATGAAGTCGGGGGATTTAAAAAAATAAAGTAATCCCCTGAGAAATGTCTTTTTGTGATACCATCAAAATAAATTTTGTTACTATTACTTTACTTTGGGCTAAAAAGCTTTAAAACGTTACCCTTTTTTCCATGTAAATTTTTTCTATCGTTATAATTGTTGAATTCGTTCAAAACTAGAAATTTGTCAGGGGGCATAAAATAATGTCGTCTACATAAGGGAAAATAAAGTCTTTTCCCCCCAATTTAAATTTACTTTACCAATTTTTCCAAGCCCTGAAAAGACTATATGGGCAAATGGGAGAAAGAGGGGCCCCATGAGCCCCCAAAAATTTGTTTAATTTATGTTATTAAAGTAAAAAATTGAATTTAATAAAATTTTATCAATAGAATTCTTTTTTGGGAATTTTGTGTGTGACTTTTAAAAAACCATTTAAAAAAAAAGCCGTTTAAGCAAAGATCTGGAAAAATTATAAATAAAAAACAACGTCCAAATAAACTTTTAGTCGGTATCCGGGGATTTTTTTCCCTGTGGATGTTGCTTATCAAACCTGTTATTAAAAAAAAACTGTCCGCTTAAGGGGCTTTTTTTAAAAATTTTTTTAAGGAAAAATTTTAAAAGAGAATTTTTATTGAGGAACTAAAAATTAAAAAAAATTTTTTCCTTGGGTCTTGGGAGCCCATAAGTTTAGGAAGAAAGGCCTAAAATAAATAAATATTCTTTTTTGTTATGAATCTTTTTTCAAAATTTTTAAAAAAAATTTTGGGCTTTTTCTATTTTTTTTGGGGGATTTTTTTTTAAACTATGGTTAACAAATCGCTTCAGGAACTCCAATTTTTTTCTAAAATTCTTTTTCTAGTGGAAACTGTAATGCTCCTTTTTGCCTGGTAAAATTTTGGGTTTGGGATTGCAAAATTTTTTTTGTGGTCTTTCATGTGACTAATTTTTCTGAGGCCCGTTTTGGGTTTTTGGTTTTTTGTTTAAAAAAAAGAAATTTGGGGAATGGCGCTTACTCGGTGGATTTCGACCCCTTTGAATTTGCTTTCTTTTCTTGTAATTCATGAAGTACTTTTTATTAAGTTACGGGGCAAATTCCCTCCCATTTAATAGATTGGTTTTTGGGGGGGAATTTTTTTTAAATCAGAAAAATTAATAAACCTTTTTGGTTATTTTGTGAAAGGGTTTTGTAGTAACAAAATTTTGGGCAAAACGTTTTTAAACAATATTTGCGAAGATGTTTTTTTTATTCGATAGGATAATATTTTAAGTACCTTTTTCCCTCGATTTACTACCAAAGGGAATTTTTTTCTTATTTTTAAGATTTTTTGGTTGAAAAAAGAAAGGAGTACTGGTGTTTTAAACCCTGCAGATTAAGGGGAAAAAGGTTTGGAAAATTTGGAATTGTTTTTACCGTTTTTTATTAATGGTTTAAAGTTCTAAAAAAAAAATTTCCAGAAAATTATTGAATTAGCAAAAAACCACCATCTTTTTTTTTGTTTATGTGAAAAACAAATTTATTTTACAAAATTACGCAAAGGGTTTGGGGAAAAACAAACAATACTCTTCATTCCTAAAAATTTAATTTGCCTTCCCTTAATATCCATATTAAAATTTCCCAAAAGTTTTAAAAATGTTTTAAAACGTTTTAGACAAAAGTTATAAAAAACTGAATTAAAAAACATGGTTTTTTTAAAGGGGGAATTAGTCACAGATATAAGGGCCAGTTTTTTTAAAAATTTAATGAAAGGCTCTTTATAATTAAAAAAAATTAAAAAATCATATTGGGGGGGAAACTAAACGAGCAATAAAAAGAGTAAAAATTTTTTTTAAAATTTTTTAAATCATTAATTAACTTCGTTCCAATCGATAAAATTGAACGTTCACGGAACACTTTTAAACGAAAAACAGCTTTTTGACGGGACAATTTAAAATTAGGATCTGAAAAAATTTCCCAAAAAAGACTAATACGAAAGACCCATTAAGAACAAAAAAAATGGTTTAATTAAATACAGACCCATTTTTAACCCGTTTTTTTATTTTTTGGGGGAAAAAATTTAAAAAAAATTTTAAAAAAAAACATCCCCCCGAATTTTTTTTGGGCAACCCAAGTTCGGGAAAATTGTTAAAAAAAAGAGGAAAGGGGTTTAAGGGGTTTTTTGAAAAATTTCGCCAAGGGGCCACCCAACCCTTGAAAGGGGAACAGCGGACGAATTTAAAAAAACCCGAAAAAAAATTTTTTAAATTTTTTAAAGAAAAGAGGGTTTGAAAAAAAAGACTTAAAGGAAAAGAAAAGGAAAAAAAATAAAAATTTTTTTTCCCCACTTTTGTTAGCTCGTTTTTATTGAAATTTTTAAAAAAGGGTTATAATTTATAAAATTTTAAGTTAAATACCCGGGTTTTTTTAATCTTTTTTTTAAACCCCGGCAAAAAAAAAAAGGGAAAAAAGCATAAAGGGAAAAGGGGGGAAAGGGAAAAAGGGGTAAAAATAGTTTTTTTTCCCCCCCCTAACGGAATTTTTTTTTTACCCCAAAAAAATAAAAAAAGAGCTGGTGTAAACAGAGAAAATTTTGGTTTTTTGATTTAATAAAAAAAAATTCCCCAATAAAAATTTAAACAAAAATTTAAAACATAGGCGGGGAAAAATTTTAAAAAAATTTTTTGGTTAAACCCAAAATAAATCAAAAAAATTCCAGGAATTTTAAAAAGAAAAGGGGAACAAAAATTGAACCAACTTTTTTAACCCCTTGTATAACGACGGAAAAATTTCGTTTGCTAACATAACCCTTTAAACCAACTACCAAAATGGTTTATTAATTTAATGTAAAAAAACCCCCCAAGGTAAAATTATTACAATGGGGTAATTTATCTCCAGTTATTTTAAAAAAAAAGAGCTACATGCACAAAAAAAAAAGAATTTAACGGGATCAGAAATCTACTTGATTGTAAAACTCCACCACAACTCATTATTTTTAAAAAAAAAGACAAAAAACGGAACCCTCCAAGAAAAATTATTTCACATCAATAAGACCAATTAAATTCTGCAATAAATCCTAAATTTATTTTTTTCCCAAAAATTTAAAAAACTTAGCGACAGAAAAAGAATTTTTATAAAAAAATTAGATCCCTAAAGCTTCTACGTTCCATATTAAAAACTCCAAACAAAAAAGAAAAACCTCAATATTTTTTAAAAATGGTTTAAAAAAATTCCCAAAAAAAAATATTATTATTTTTTTTAACCTCCTTTCTCCTAAACTTATGGGTCCCCAAATTTTCCCAAGGAAAAATCCTTTTAGAATTTTGTTTCCTAATAAAACTTTCCCTAAATATTTCCTTTTTTCTTTTAAAAAAAATTTTAAAAAAAACCCCCCCTAAGCGGAATTTTTTTAAAACTTTTGAATATGCAAATTTATAGGAAAAAATAAAAAAATCCCAAAAAAGACTTCTTGGAATTTTTTTTTTTTTTACAATTTTTCCCAGTTTTCATAAAAAGGGAATAATTGATGGCTTTTTAATCCACCAAAAATTTCCCCAAAAAACATTTGGTTTATAAAATTTTTTTAACTTCTCTTTTTTCATTTTAAAACAAACTTCAAACTTTTCTCCTTTTCCCCACTTTTCCCCTTTATATGTATGCGGGACGGAAAAGGTAATTGTTTTAAACAAATCTTTTTTTTTCGTTTTAGCCTTTTTTATTGACCCCCGGCTTTCAATTTTTTTAACAATTCAATTTCGAGCCCCTTTAATAAAAAGGAAACTTTTTAAACTTTTTTGCAAAAAAATAAGATCCAAATTTTTTGATGGGAAACCAAAAAACTTCTCTGGGAAATTTTTTTTTCAAATCATTGACTTTCATTAAACTTTTCTTGGGGGTTTGATTTTTTCTTAATTTTTAAAAAAAAATTTTTTAAGCCACGGTTTTTTACTAATTTTCCAAAAAAAAAAGAATTTTAACAGCCCGTAAAATTTAAAAAAAATTTAACGTATAAACGGGGGAACAAAAGCCAAAAACCGGGAACAAAGCTTTTCCTAACGAAAAAAAAATAATTTTTTGTTAGAATTAAAAACCGGGGCCAAGGCAAAACCCAATTTTCTTGGGCACGGCCAAGATTTTTTAAAATGAAAACCATTTTTTAGATTTAATTTCAAAACCCCTTTCCCCCCCAAAAAAAAATAAAGAAAGCAAGAGAAAATTAAACCAAAATGCTGAATCGGGAACCAACCGGACCTTCGCTTGCCCGGGGACTCTTTCCAGGAGTATTTAACCTTTCGTTCTATACTTTTTTTGGGGAATTATTTAAATTTTATAAAAACGTTTTTTAGCCAGCGTGTATCAAAATAAGAGTTTTAAAAAGGTCTGTAAAATTAAATATAATTTAAAATATAAGACGGGCAACCAGAGCCAAATCGCGGGACAAGCGTTTCCTAACGAAATAAATAATTTTTGTTAGAAAAAAAATACCGGGCAAAGGCACCAAATTTTTTACTTGGACAGGCAGTTTTAAAAGAAAAATCCAATTTTTTTGGGGAATTTTAATTTAACCCCTTTAAAAACCCCCCCCGGAAAAAAAAAAAAATAATGAAGAGAAAAATAAGATCCGAAAAATCTGGAAAACGGGGTCAAAATTTTGGGGGGTCTTTATTTAATCCTTTGCCTTTCCGTAAAAAATTTTTGCTTTTTGCCCCGGTTTTAAAATTTTTAAAAAAAATTAAAATTTTTTCTTAAGACAAACAAAGCCAAAACCGGGTGGGTTTCCCCAACAAATAATTTTTGGTTTTGTTTTGGGGGCCCCAATTTTTTTTGGGAAGGAAGATTTTTAAAAATATCCATATTTTAAATTTTTTTAATTTTAAAAAAAAAAATACAAAAAATAAAAGGAAAGAAAAAAACCAAAATTTGAAGGGGCCAAAAAATTTTTATTTTCCCGGGTTATAAAAATTTTCCCCTTTTAAAGTTTTTTTCTTTTTTTTTAAAAAACAAAAATTTTTTTGCTTTTTAAAAAATTTTTTTTTAAAATTTTAAAAAAAAAATTTAAATATCCCCCCCCGGCCTGGGAAAAAACCCCTTTTCCCCTAAAACACCGTTATTTCCCCAAAAAAAGGTTTCCCCCTTTTTTTCCCTTTTTTTAAATTTTAAAAATCCGAATTTTTAAAAAATTAACCCCCTTTAACAAAAAAAACCCCCCTTTCCAAAAAATAAGGGGAAAGAAAATTTTAATCCAAAACGGCACGGGGAAAAGAACGGGGGAAACCATTCCCCCTTTTTCCCGGGGGCCCTTTTTTCTTGCCGGTGAGCCTTTTTTTCATTTTTTTCGTTCTAAACTTTTGCGAAATATTAATTTTTTTTAAACAAAAATTTTGGGCGTGACAAATTTTTAAGATTTTTACCGTTTAAATTTTAAATTTTAAAAGTTTAAAAAGGGGCCAAGGAAGGGATGAAAGGGGGGAAAAAATCCTTAAACAAACCCAAATATTCTTTTTCCCCTTAGGTTCCCAACCGGTTTCAAACACCCAATTTTTTTTTCCCCCTTGCCCAACTGCCAAATTTTAAAAAAATATTCTTTTTGAGATTTAAAATTTTCCCCTTTTTTAAACCCCCCCAAAATTTAAAAATTAAATAAAGCAGAGAAATTTTTCAAACGTTTTAAAGTTAAACTTTAAAATTTTGAGAAATTTTTTCATATTAAAAAAATTGGGGTTCAATAAAAATTGGTTTTCTGTGGCGGAAATTTTTCACAAATTAAATTTTTTTAAAGTTTAAAAAAAAAATTTTGGGGGGGGGGGGGGGTTGGGGGGCCTTTTCCCTCTTATTTCTAACTTTTTAAGGGGGTTTAGTTTTAAAATTTTGTCAAAATTTTTTAAGCATTTGGGGAAAAATCTTAGTTGGTTCCCCAAAAATGCCAAAAAACGCGGGGAACTTGTTCCCCTTTCAACACTCAAAACCCCTTACCTCATATTTCGTTCCCAAAAAGAAAAAGCCTAAAATTTTGGATACCCCCCCCCCCTTTCCTTTAAACCGCTTAAAAGGGGTGGGGGGGTATTTTTGGTTTTTTTTTTCCCTTTTAAAGGGTTTCCCTTTTTGGTTTTAAAAAAATTTCCCCATTCGTCTGGAATTTACTTTGGGCCCCCTTTTTAAAATACGGTTTTTTTTTCCAAAATTTTCCCCAAAGTGATTCCCCCGGGGAAAAGTTTCTTGAATCTCAAAAATGGAAAAAAAGATTTAAAATTTTTCGAACCCGGAAAATTTCCCCCAAAAATTTTTGGGCAAAGTTTTAA
>NW_028190480.1:65512-98457 GCF_048542155.1 Nylanderia fulva
ATTTTTGTTTGCAGAATTTTTAATTTTTCTTTATGCATGTGAAAATAATTTTTCTTGTTGTCCGTTTTTTTTCGTTTTTGGTTTAAAAATAAAAAATTGGGGGAATGGCAGTTTACAATCGAATAAGTTCTGATCCGTTAGAATTGTTTTCTTATCTTTGTTTAATTCGTGTATAGCTACTTTTTTTTTTTAAGTTTACGGGAGACTAAATTCACTCCCCAATTGAAAATAGATTGGTTACATTGGGGGGAATTTTTTATCATTTTAATTTAATAAACCTTTTTTGGGGTTAGTTTTTTGTAAAGGGTTATGTGTGCTCCGGAAAACTGTTGGCAAAAAAATTTATCAACAAATTTGTCGAAATTTTTTTTTTAATTTCGATGGGATCAATTTTTAATTACTCTGTTTCATGCGATTTACGTAGCCATGGAAATTTTTTTTTTTTATGAGAGAAAAATTTTTTTGGTTGAACAAAAAAGGATTTGAAATTGGTTTTTAAAAATCTCCTGCCAGTTTAAAGGGTAAAAGATTTTAAATTTTGGGAAATTTGTCTTGACCGTTTTTTATTAAGGAGTTTAAATTTATATAAAAAAATTCTTTTTTAAGAGAGTATAAACTATCTTTTTTTTTTTTTATCCATTTTTTTTTTTTATTTTTTTTTATTTTGATTGTGAAAAAGAAAAAAAATTTTTTCGAAGTTAATTATCCTGCATTTACTAAGAATCCCCTTTAAAAAATTTTTTATATACATGATCTTTTAAAAAGAGTATATAATGGGGCTTGGGGAGAGAAAAAATAAAAATTTAAAAAAATGTGACAAAAAAAGAAAGACCAAGAAAAAAGAAAATAAGTCCACTTGTCTTTTTTTCATGAAAATTTTTTTTCTCTTTTTTTTGCATTGAGTAGTTCTCCCCTTTTTTTCTTCCCTTCCCTTTCAGAATTCAAAAAATGTTAAATCATATTTTGTGTTCTTTTTACGTTACATTTCATTCGAGGTTTTAAAATGCTATTATATTTTGGAGAATAGTTTGGTGCTGGGGAAAAAACCGAAAAAATTTCATGGATCGATCGCCAAAAACAAGATCATGAAGAAAAGCTTGTGTTAACTTGAAATTTTATACACACCAATGGTGAAATTGTGAAGTATTTATAAGTATAGGGAAGGGAAAAAGGGAAATTGGAGAAAAAGGGGGTTTTTTGCATATTATCCTATTTTTAATCTTTGGGATATGTATTCGAATAAAATTTGGGGAATAAACATTATACACCAAAAACTCACAAAAAAATCAGACGTTTAAATACATTATACAAAATAAAAGACGTAAAAAATTTCCTTCTGAAAAAAATTTTTACCATTCTTTTGACGCGTTCCGTAATATTTTAAAATGCGCTCTACCCCCTTTTTTTATTTCTGAAGGGGTGCATAAATTTAAAAAGTTTAATTGACAAAATTGTAACCCGTTGCTTAATTGTAACTTTTTTTGTTGGAGCAATCGCTGGATGCTGATTTACTTCCCCCTTTTGTTCTGTTTTAACTCAAATTTTGAAAAAGAAGTAGAAACGAAAAGGGAGTGAGAGACAAAAGGAAAAAGGGGGGGGAGAGGAGAAAATTTAAAAAAAAGGGGAGAAAAAAGGGGGGGGAAAAAAAGAAGGGAGAGGAAAAAAGGGGGGGGGGGAAGAAAAGGGGGATTGATTGTTTTGATTATCTTTTACTTTCACAGCTTTTACCTAACTAATTACTATACTTAAAAACCATTTTTTTTTAACAGTTTCTTAATAATATTAATTCTTCAATTGTTTTATCCGGGTGGGTAACAAAATTTACATTTTTTTTTCCTTCGTAAAACGCTTTTTGCGCACTTCTGTTTTACGCAATGTTGTACATTTTCCGGCCTGCCTTTTTTCTACACATTTTTTTCCCCTATTTCATTTTATTACTTAACCCCTTGATCCCATGTTTTTTTAGTTTTTAAAAAAAAAAATACAACATTATATAAAATCTTTCCCCTTACGGACTAAACGAACCCCTGCGCATGCCCCTAAATTTTGGGGTATATCATTACTTTTGCAATTTGATTCAGGGCAGGGTTTTTTGACTCCTGCAGTTTTATTCAACTGCGCTTCTCCCTCCCCCGCTATGGGTGGACAAATCGAATGAGGCGCATATGGATTTTATAAAATAAAAATTTTTTGGCTGCACAATTTTCCTATTTGTTTAAAAAATACTTTTTTCCTTTTTTCTTAAGCATAAATCGCTTTTAAAATTTCGTTCTTCGGATGAACCCTCGGGACGATCGAATTTTCTAAATTTTTTTTTAAAAATTTTCCTTTTTTACGCCAAGGAAACCGGAAAAACCAACGTGTACACTCACCGCTAATGGCGGTTGAAAATCGCCTGTTTCCGATGGTCCATCGAGCCCCGTCGGCTCCGCCCTAGCGAGCTCCAAAATTCGCGCAGCCCCGGTCAGTCCTCGGGAGGACGCCAGAAACTAAGTCTGGTACGCAAAATTGTGAAAGTGAATAACAATTAAAAACCGTTTCAAAAACGCGTAAATTATTTGATCCACCCGGCACCCTACAAACGTTAAATCTTTACATAAAAAAATGCCTTCAAAAGCCGGATAAAAAAAAAAACCCGATCGATGATAGGAAATGCAAAAACGGGCCCTTCTTTTCGTACCTTTTCGAAAATTGCAATTTTGCCTCGTGTCCCAAATTCGGGGCATAATTTAAAAAGCAGTGATCCGCGCAAGAAAAATGGGGAAATTCGGTTCCCTCTTTTAGAGTAAAAAACTCCGTGGGGGGGGAGTGAGACCGCGCTACAAACAACAAGCCTTCGCGCGCGCTCCGAAACATTATCTCTCCTCCTTCGCGCCCTCCAAACGTGAAAAGCGAGAGAGAGGGTTCACGCCGCGCGCTCCGAACTCTCTCCTCGCTCTCTCCTCTCAACTGCGGCTCTCTGGGGCCCGCGCCTCCCGTCCTCCGGCAAGCCGGGGCGCCGGCCACGGGACGGTCACGGCCCAAAACTACCCGGTGTACTCGAATTCCCCATTTGAGTAGAAGAATTTCGACGTTGAATGTCATTTGCATTGCAAGCCCGCTACCCCGCTTTGAAACTTGCATTCGGACGGCATTTAAACGCCGTTCGAAAATTTGTGATGCACGTGTACTCCGCTATCGCGCCGTGATCAACCCCGGGGCCCGCATCACGCGCCAGTGATTTTTAATGAGTGCGGTGAACATACGCGTTTTTCCCAAGCGCCGAAAGCACGCGCTTGCGTTCGGTTTCGCGGGACCCCTCAAGATAATCGTGATTTCACTGTTTAAAACATTACCCCAGTGAACTGCCCCGCTAAAAACCGCACCGCCCCGGGTGAATCTTAACCAGTGCATTTTTTCTCACGCTTTTGACTCTCGCAGCCCGAATGTAAACGCCCGGGAACGCCCTATCACCGTAGCGTCGTCCTCCTGTGACTCTCTCGATCATCTTGGTTTTTTCCTTCAAAACTTTTAAAAAAGGTGCGCAGACCCCTATTACCCCGTTTCCCCGGGTCCGCCTCTGCCACTCTTTGCCCTCTCGATTATTTGTTGATTTCGACGTTTTTTTAAACATTAAAAAGTGCGCACTCGCTTTTTTCGACACCGCACACGCGCCCGCGCGTGCAATTTTTTGACTCCTCGATCATCCCGGTTTTTTTCGACGTTTTAAGTTTTAAAAAAAACCACCATTTGCAATTTTGACGCCCTATCACGCGCCCCCGCAATCGCTTCGTGTGAGAAAAACAGCCATAAAGGGTTAAAGAACGGTCGCACTCGCGTCGGCTCTCTCTCCCCTCTCTCTTTCCCCCCGCGCCTTTTAATCGGGGCCTTCAAGTCCGCCGGGGCCCCTTTAAATTTTGCTTCAACGGAATCGTAAACATTTTTTAAAATCCCGGCATCGATAAACATTTTGACTTTCTGAGGACCCGTCTCGAGAGGGGAGCTGTATGACAATAAAAAGAATCCTCAACTTCAGAAGCTGGCCAAATCCCAAAGTGACCTCGCCAAGACGCGAAATGGCTTTTCCAAGTTGGAGGGGCACGGGGGGCCCCCGCCGCGGGCCTATGTAAATGCTTCAAAGCGACCCCCGGACACAAAAGACCTTTTCCGTATTTTTACTCTGGAAGAGTTCCGGGCGAGGATGTCTACTCGACCCGGCCGTCTCTGCAAAATACGAAGTCATTATCTCCCAAAACATTCCGTTTACCGATCGTAGTTCGTTCCTCCGGCGCGAAACAAAAAACATTGCTTAATTGCCAGCATCGCGCTGCCAAAAATTTTCTGGGAATTAACCCATTGGGAAATTTTCCCAACATTTCGAAATTTTTGGGTTTAAAAGACGCTTTTCAAATTAAAAAAATTTCATTTTTAAAAAAAGACGTAAACGGGGCGCTTCCCTTTTTTATCAAAAATTTAAAAATTTCCGATGCGAAAATTTCGAATCTGCCTGGCAATTGTTTAACCAATGAAAACGCGTAAGCACCCTTTTAATCTATGTCATTTAAAACCGTTTTTTTCCTTCCCTAATAAAAAACAGATTTCACATTGGAAAAAGCCGACACGTGTCGCATCGTTGCCGCGTTTAAAAAAACTCGTCTCCCCCCGAAATGGGGCGACATTCTTGTTTATTTAAAAAATAACGCAAAGTTTAGCCGAGAACCGTACCGAAAGGAATTTTAAGGGGAACAACAAAGACCTTTTTTCTTAAAAGGAGCTTAAAAGTTTTTTTAACCCCGTATACCGGTGTCGGCTTTGCCGATTCAAGCAAGGACCCGGTTTTTCGAAAAAAAGGATAAAACCCCGTTTAACATAAAAAGTACGCCTTTAAATGTATTTTTTTGCCCGGGGAGCATCCTTTTCGAAAGCAAGACACGCGAAGAAAAAATTTAACAACAGCGTTTGCTCTGCGCGCCAGCATAAACTTGCTTAAAATGCTTTAAAATCCGGACATTTCCCTCAAATGCCCGAGCAAAAATTGGTGCAGCAATTCGTCGCTCGCATCACACTTGCTGCATTAGCGGCAAATAAAATGCCCTCCCATTAAAAAATTGGCCGTTTCCCAGGGTACTATTCCCCAATCAGCTCACAAAACCGCATCTAATGGAATCTAATCAAAGGGCAATACGATTCGGCCGTCCAAGCCCCTACCCCCCCCCCGCTTCAGAACCTCCAAAGTCCTTTTGGGGGGGCCGCTGGGGCGACCTCCACACCGGGGAGGGTCGTGCTTTTAAAAGGTTTTGCCCCGTTTTTGGGTCAAGGATCCACTTTAGTTTAATCAAATCCCTCACGGGGTTGCGCATAAAACGGGAACGAGCCCATTTAAAAATTTTAAAAGCTTCGGCGAAAAATAAAAACGGGTACGGAAACGCGCGTAAAACACAGTTAACCCCGTGTGCTCAACCGTCCGACTTTTTCCTCGACGGGTACATTTTTTTAAGCATTAGTTAACGTTTTCCTCGCGGGTTTTACCCTGATCGGGCCCCCCCTTTACAGGGGCATCTTTTGTGACCCTTTCCTTCAGTCAAATCAAATTCATTTTTTATCGGGGCTGACCTTTAAGGCTTTTCTTTTTGAACCCCGTGTCCGTCAAGGGCCTTTGGAACTCCACAGCGCAAATTTACCGCCCGGTTTTGGATCCTTTCCGGCCCCAAAATAGTAGGGGCCCACTACTTGCTCAGATCTGTATTAACTGCTTTTGGAACAAGCACGCACTTTTCTTCTCCAGAATTCGGGAAGATGAGGGAAACTCGGGCCTGTCCCCCTCACGGGGGAGGGGAGAGGGGGCAGGTCATTTCACGCCAACCATATGTACCTCAGGGGCCTATGCGGTTTGTTCCCTTCGGCATGATTTCCCGATAAAAAACGGGGATTTTTTGCCATTGCAACCTCGCTTTATAAAAAAATGGAAGAAACTACGGCTTGCCCGAACTTTCCCCCCTACAACGAGTTTACGAAGTCAATTCCTTTTGGTCACATGAGGAGTGGAATTATCTACCCTCCGAGTTCGAGCCGGGTTATATTCCCATCATCCCGTTTTGCGCGACTCGAGTTGCCTCAAATTTCGGTTTCTTCAAAGCTTTTTGGAAAACGACAATAAAACTTCGTTAAAAGATCCTTACTATGGTAGAGACTGCAAACAAAAACCCCTCCCTATTTATTGCGCTGGCTCAATGGCAATTTTTTTAAAAACGGCGGACATTGCTCAAAAGTTCCCCCAAAATTTCCGTCTCCGTCGACGCGGATTTTCAAAGAATTTTTGGCGATCGTCGGCGAGGGGGCCCATTGAAAAACCCATCCCCTTTTTACTGAAAATAGGGTCGCCCCCCCCCGTACCCCTCGAATGAGGGTCTGAAACGCTTTTCTAAGAAGGCGAAACTAACCCCGCGGCCCTTCCAATTCCAGCGATCCCCTTCTGGGCATGCCTCTTTGGAGCGGACGATACGACCCTTATAGAAGCTCTGTCCAACTAGTTGAATCCTGCGAAAAGGAGGTTTTAAAATACAAAGTGGGCTTTTTAACCTCCTCTCTTCTTCCCAAGGCTTTCGGTCATCAGCCGGGAAGTCACCCCATCATTTTTTCGTAAAAAAAATATTCAAGGGTTTTCGGGTTTTAGGCTTGCAAAGGACCGTTTAAATTTTGTGTAACTTTTGTTTAATTGGGGTTTCGCACACGAAACGTTTTCCCTTCTCTCGTTTACGGCAAAAATTTAAAAGACCCCCCCCAGGGTGGTGCTCCGGTTGTTGTAACCGCGAAAAACTTTCTACAAGAAATTTTGGCTCTCAAATTGATTGGGGGCTCCCCTCTTCCCGAGGGTTTTCGCGTCTTTTGGGGAGGGTACAAAAAACCAACGATTTAAATATTGAAAACCCCGTGAATCCGCGTTGGACCGGTCGACATTCCCAAAACCTCGCGTTCAAAACCACGGGTTTGCCGACCTTCCCCAACCCCGGGTTAAACCGGGGGGTCGTTTATTTCGAGTCTTCCTTCGCCAACGAAGTTTCAAAACTTCCCTGCTAAAACAAAGGGCGGCCGTCAAAACGTAAGCATCCCGCGCTTGGAACTGAACCTTTTTGCCTCCCAGCCGGGTAATTAAGGGCCTTGAATCATTAAATTACCTTTTCCCGATTTCCAATATACGGATGGACGGATTCGACCATCGCTTGCGTGGCTCCGTCAACACCATCAAATGGAGCACCTAGTGGGTAACCGCGTACCAGGGGCATCCGGGCGGATTCCCTTTTTAACACGTTCCGTCCCCGAAATCCGGCCGGGTTTGCCGCGCGCGGGTTTTACCGCCTCCACTGTGACTCACCCCTATGGTGGAACGGGCCCATGGGTCAAAACCCACAACTGCGTGGGCCCATTCTTTAATGTTCATCCCCCGACTCTGTCACCCATCAAGGGGTCGGGGAAAAAACGGGGTGTGACCTCCTTTCAAAAGGCCGGGGTTTGGGGCTCCCATATAGGTTTTCCATTGGCCAAGCTTGTCCGCGGACTGCCAATGAACGTTTTTTTCAACGGTAAAAGAAAGAGCGCGTCCCCTCCCAACAAACCCCCTTTGAACGCCGACAGTTTGGAGGGCGGACTTTCTGGTTCCATCTGCAACGGTTTTTCGAACGGGAAACGCCCTCACTAAAAAATAACGGCACCAAACCGTTCGAGCTCGTTGAGCAATTTAGTCCTTTTCTAGGGGGAGGACTCTTTTCTTTTCTTGGGGGGCGGTTTTACGAATTCCCCTTTACAGACGGCAAAAATCCATAATAAATTCCCAAACTACTTACCTCTCTTATTGACGCGTCTAAAACCCCGCCCACGGGGGAAAACAGCATTCCTTTTTCCTGGTGCTGCTCGCGATAGGGTCTTGGAGGCCACCGTAAAGGCCACATTTGAAAATGTGTGCTGCACTCGTCAAGCGGCTAAATTGTCTTCTCAGTTATGGGCGAAACCTTCCCGCCGCCGTGTTCCCCCCCCTTCGGGGCCTTTTCTCCCCTTGTGGGTGATTTTCGGGGCCCGGGCCCCTCCCCCCGTAATTTCATTGTCGGGAGAGGGCAAAAGGGGCCAAAAAATATACGCTCGTTTTTTGTCTTGCTACAAGGCGGCCCCCCTGAATTAGTGGAAATTACTCCAGCCCGGTTCTTGCAGCCTATCAGAGGTTCGCTACCGAAAAAGGTCTGCCCGCAAATGATGCGACAAGCACAAATTTTCATGGGCCCCCCACAATCCCTCGAATTTCAATCCTTATCGAAGGTGCTGAAATTTCAAAACCCCCAGGCACGGAGTGAATGGCATTTCATTCCCCCCCGCCCCCATTTCGGGGCCTTTGGGGGCCGGAGTAAAAACCTTAAAACGCATCTAGGGGGCTGTTGGTTCCCCCAAAACCAAAAGGGGGGTGTAACTCGGACGCTTTTATGAAAATAAAGCGTGCCTTAACCGCACCAAACCCCCCCGTTTGACGACCCCCGGGGACTTGTGGCGCTCACTCCCCCACTTTCTGATTGGACGGGGCCCCTCGAGCCGTTCCGGGGAATCGGTACTCGCGAAACCCCGCCCCTAGGGTTTCCCCCATGGGGAACTATCCGGAGCGGAAAACCCCCTGTGGCGTGCCTGGGCACAGATTATTTACATTCCTTTTAAACAGCAAAAAAAGTGGTGCAAACAGTCTCCAAAATTCGCTGGCGAATTAGATTATTTTTAAAAGTCCCGGTTTCCCCTCCAGCAAATGGGAGCTGCCCGGTAGCGATCCATCCTGGACGATGGACTCTTCGGTTTGGGCCAACCACGCCCCGGTCCCCCATTGAAACGACCTATTCGCAATTACCCCATGCCAATACGTGTAAATTAACGCGTCCGCAACGGATAAACCCCAAACTTTTAAGATTTTTAATCTTCGAGACGATTTCCAGGGCGAGTCGTCTTTACCGTATGGTTGTAATCATCTTCCTCGACGATTCGTTCCCCGTTCGTTTAACTTTTTCGCATTTGTTCCATACAGGGGCGGGTTTTAAGAATTTGTTCTTTTGGATCGAACCTCGGGACGATCGAAATTTTTCTAGAATTTTTTTTTTTAAATTCTAGTGTTTACGCCAAGGAAACACGGAAACCAAAGTTTAAAACCCCCGTTTTGGCGGTGTAAATCGCCTGATTTTCCGAGGTCCCCCAAACGAGGGGCCCCGATCGGGTCCGCCTACGCGACTCCGAAATTTTCGCGCAGCCCTCGGTCAGTCCTCGAGAGAGCGGCGCCGAGAAAAAAATCCCCCCCACGCGACAATGATCTTGAAATCGTAGTCTGCCATCAATAATTATACCTAAATATTTTATAGTTTCCACACGTTCTATTTTAGTTCCATCCAAACATTTCAAAATAGTATTGCCTCTCAATTCTTTTCGAATACTTCTAACTACCATATATTTCGTTTTATCCGCATTCATTTTTAATTTATTATATTCATCCATCGTTCAATTATATTAAAAACCATATTCATTTTTATCTCTATATCTGCGCTATTTTCTCCACTTATATATATAAGCGTATCGTCTGCAACATTTTTATATTGCATCCCTCCGGACATACTTCGATTATATCATTTATATATATTATAAATAGTAGAGGTCCTAGTACCGAACCTTGTGGCACTCCGTATTCCGTTCTAAGACGTTCTGACCACTGATTGTTAAATTTGACTTGTTACGTTCTGTTGTTTAGATATGTTCTAAACCATTCTAGCACTATTCCTTTCATTCCATATAGCTCTAATTTTTCTAACAATCTTGTCCTATCCACCGTTTCAAATGCCCGTTTTAAGTCTAGGAATATTACTCCTACTATTTCCCCTTCACTAATTGTTAACTTCCAATCATCAATGACTTTTTTGTATCGCTGTTTCGCACGAATGGTATTTTCTAAATCCTGATTGATGCTCTGATATAATATCATTATTATGTAAATATTCATCTATTTGTTCCTTTACGACTAATTCTAAGACTTTCTCATAAATTGGTAATATATTAATTGGTCTAAATTCGCTTGCTTTCTTTGGTTTCTCTACCTTAGGAATTGGTACAATAGTAGATGTTTTCCATCCCTCCGGACACACTCCTTTTATTAATGAATCATTTATTATCTTCAATAGTTCATTTTTTATTACGTGAAAGCTCATTTTTAATATATCACTAGATATTCTCTCATCTGTTCCTTTTTTCTTTGGCAAAGTCATAACAATTTGTTCAAGTTTCCTTAAATTTATCAACTTAAAATATTCCATTTTATCACTACTATTTACAACATAAATGGTTTTTGTATTTTTACTGTCTCTTTTTTTTATAGATTCTATTATATCGTTAATGCTCTGTATATAAAATATATTAAAATTATTCACTAACGTACATTCTTCTACATTCTTTAATATTTCAAAGTCTATGTTATTAATTTCTTTCGAACCCCTAGTCTCTCCTCTTATGACTTCCTTTAGAGTTTTCCACATTAATAGAGGATCATTTTTATTATCATCTGTCATGTTCTCATAATATTCTTTCTTTTTCTTTCTAATTATTTTGACTGCCGTATTTCTCTCAGTTTTAAACTGTAACCAATCTTGTTCTTCACCCGTATATACCGCTCTTGCATACGCCTCATCCCTTGCATTTGTAGCTAATCTTATATCATCCGTATACCATTTTTTTCCTTCCCATATCTTTGGAATTGTAAATTTTTTCTTTGGTGCTACCCTATCTAACGCCGCTATCATATTCTGCACAAATTTCTCTGCTCTTTCATTTACCTCTAAATTAATTCTATTTTCTAATCCTTCCTCTATTGCATATAGAAAATCATCTATTTGAAATATGCTGTAATCTCTACCAATGAATTCTCTATATTTTTCTTCAATATTACTTCTATTAAGTTCAACGCTTATCCATAAATGATCTGTTATCCTCGGCTTATCATATACGATACAGTTTACCTTAGTATTTGCAAAAACTAAATCTATCAAAGATTGACTATTTTCTGTAATCCTAGTTGGTTTATCTACGTATTGTTTCATGCCCTGTGACGTGACGCTTTTGGAGCGCCGTCACAAGGGCGAAAACGCCCGATCGGGTAGGTCGCGGAGACCTGGAGCGCCCCTCATTTCGGGGAGGGTGCGATCCGTCGGTTTTCGTATTCCGTATTACCGTATTTTTTGCGAGAATCGCCGTTGCACGCAGCATCAGCATGTCGATGCGCGTGCGACGCGGTTCACAGGTAGAGCGACAAGGACGGCTCGAGAGAGCGGCCGGAGAGAGACATGTTAAGCAAGAGAGAGAAGGAGGATGCCGGAATACCGCAGCGCGAAAGGAGGATGGAGCGAGCATAAGAGAGAGAGAGCGCGGGACCTCGCGCAGTTAAGTATCAAATATTCGTAATTTAATTTGATATATCTGGCGCAGAATCTAAGCGTTGGAATATTATAGATACCGAGAGGACTCCGGGAGCCAAATAGACCACAGGGCCGATCCTAACAGAGGACTACGGAGGGCCCGGCCAGCCTCCCGTTTGTTCCCGAAGGAGAGAGGCCGCGGGAAGAAACCCGGAGGAAAATCCTGTCGACCAGCGATACATTACCGGCGTAAGAATTACCTCAGCTAAAGGAGGAGGCAGGGGGAGACCTTAGGGCCCCCGCCATCGACCCTATCATCGAGGGATGCGCAAAAGATCGGCGCGAAAAAGAGGGTACCGAGAGGCGCGAGGCCCGGCTCTCCACTGTTCGGTGTGCCGTAGCCAAGAGAGGGTGCCTCCAGGACTCCACAAGACGATTCCAGGACTCAATTTCACCGCCTGAACTGTAAGCCGCCTCTCGAGTAGTCGTAGTTACGTGTTGGTTGGTACCGTACAGATTGATCGTATACCGTGATTATCGTGAGTACCGTACTCTCTCATTTTTCGTACCGTCTTGTGTGTGAGAGAGCGGTCTCTCTCTTTTCGTTTTTCGGGATATCGTATCGCGGGGCCAGCCGACTTGCGTTTCGCGAAGAGAGCCCTCTCCGAAAAGTGCCGCCGACAGTCTATCGTCTCGGAAATAATTATCGTAAATTCAGGTTACCGAAATATTCAGAGTCACGTTTTTTTTTATTAGCTCGATTATTAGATTTTCGGGATTTGCGTGTAGCCGTCTTCGCGAGTTTGTGAACTATTTCCTTGTTCTCGACTCGGCGAGAGAGTCGTGCGAGAGAATCACGAAATCTCCGTCATCTAGTTTTTTTATCTCGTTTTTTTCATACCGTGCCGTGTGTCAGAATATCGCATTGTGACCTCTGTCTATTCCGCGTGCCCGCGAAAATAAGTTAGACCATCATAACGTTTACTGATTTTGTATTTGTTATTCCGCTTGTATATTGTTGTCGCGAAAGTACATAGAATGTTTCACCGTGGATAATTACTACTGATTTTCTAAGTCAATTCCGAAAATACCGTTACTCACAGATTTTATTATATTCTATTTTCGATTCGCTACCGCTAGTTATATCTTACTGTTTGTTACATAATTTTATTGTTCTATTGTATGTATCCGATGTCAAATTGTATTTCCTAAGTGTCAAATATATATACCTGTCAAACTCTAACACCACGTGTATGTCTCTCTATACCTCTCTCTCAACCATAGACCCATCACTCCTATAGACCCGCGACTCTGTATGACTTTTGGAAAAGTGACGTTAAGTACCGTTCACAGTATTATCGTGGCGCGTTCACACGCGCCTGGCGCCCAACTGTACCGTGAGTTAATGAACGCCCCTAAGTGCGTAGAATTAACTCTTCTGATACCGATTTTTTACCGTTTATTAGTGAAACTTGGAGAATCTTTAAATTGAACGCTCCCCTGTCCGAACTTGGCGTTTCGGCACAGGAAAAGACGTTGCAAATTTTTTGGCGCCCAACGTGGGGCCACGCCAATAGAATATTATCGGAAGAGAGAGAGAGAGTAATATTCCTGAAAATTTTTCCTTTTCCTTTTTGAATCTGTGTACCGAACATATTTTTTTTGTATGTGAGTTATTATAGTATATGTTTTTTTTCATATTATCTGGAAAATTTTTTTTTTGTTTGTTCTTTCGCCTTTTTGGTTCTCGTTTTCGTTCTTTTTCGTTTATCGTTCGTTTATTAGTGGGGAAAATTTTTAGTGTCGTACAGTGATACCGTAAACTGATCATTTGAAGGTTGTGGAAAATATTATCTGGCCGTAAGTAATTGAGCCAGCTATCCACGTCTTTGAAACTTGTGAGCCCTCGGGAAATATGCCAATTTTGATACCGCGGCGCCGTAATTGAGTGCGCCCATTTACCGTTTATTTATAGCGTTTTCGATTGGGGTGCACTGGCTGCACTGAATGTCAGGCGCGTGTTCGATTGGTAGTGCCAATGCGCACTTGGCTAGTGTTGCGTGTTCGTTTGAACGCACAACACTCGCATAGTGCGCACTCAGTGCGCACTAAGTGGCACGAGATATTTTGACGGTGCCAGTTCAGTGCACTTGATGCATGCAAGCAGTAGGGCATTCTTTTGAATGAAAATTCGACATAATGAGCAATTCGGATTTGGCTCTCTTTAATATTTTGGAGACATTTTTGGAATCTTCTTCTAGTTCAAGCGAGCAAGAAGAAATAATTACAACTCTTTGAACTAGAAGAATAATTCCAAAAACTGTAAATTATGTAGAATGTGTGAAAAAAATAGATAATGACACCGTAAGTGTTATATCTTTTTATATAAACATCGAACCTATACCCTTTTTTAAAATATAATTAATGTACTTAATCTAATAGCATTTTTATACTGAATAATAATAATTTTTATAATATAAGTATGCTGTCTTCTAAGCTGGGCAATAGAGCCAAGGAAACGAAACGAAAAATTAATTAAACGGAACTGTATCTCAATTTGAGATCCCAAAGTTCCACATATAAATTAATTTCGAAACTTACATATGGAGAAATAAGCGAGAAAAATATAGGTCCGAAAAGTCACTGAAGCGGGAATCGAACCCGCGTCTTTCACTTTCCGGGCGACTGCTCTTACCAACTAAGCTATTCAGACCCTTTCAATCCTATATTTTTTATTTGCCTTTTTAGTAGATGTTGGTAAATACCGCCGTGATTAGCCCAAGGCGTGAATAAACTCAGAAATAAATATTTTTATCGGCTCTCAATATAAATAATATAAGTATGCTGTCTTCTAAGCTGGGCAATAGAGCCAAGGAAACGAAACGAAAAATTAATTAAACGGAACTGTATCTCAATTTGAGATCCCAAAGTTCCACATATAAATTAATTTCGAAACTTACATATGGAGAAATAAGCGAGAAAAATATAGGTCCGAAAAGGTCGCTTATTTCTCCATATGTAAGTTTCGAAATTAATTTATATGTGGAACTTTGGGATCTCAAATTGAGATACAGTTTCGTTTAATTAATTTTTCGTTTCGTTTCCTTGGCTCTATTGCCCAGCTTAGAAGACAGCATACTTATATTATTTATATTGAGAGCCGATAAAAATATTTATTTCTGAGTTTATTCACGCCTTGGGCTAATCACGGCGGTATTTACTAACATCTACTAAAAAGGCAAATGAAAAATATAGGATCGAAAGGGTCTGAATAGCTTAGTTGGTAAGAGCAGTCGCCCGGAAAGTGAAAGACGCGGGTTCGATTCCCGCTTCAGCGACTTTTCGGACCTATATTTTTCTCGCTTATTTCTCCATATGTAAGTTTCGAAATTAATTTATATGTGGAACTTTGGGATCTCAAATTGAGATACAGTTCCGTTTAATTAATTTTTCGTTTCGTTTCCTTGGCTCTATTGCCCAGCTTAGAAGACAGCATACTTATATTATTTATATTGAGAGCCGATAAAAATATTTATTTATGAGTTTATTCACGCCTTGGGCTAATCACGGCGGTATTTACTAACATCTACTAAAAAGGCAAATGAAAAATATAGGATCGAAAGGGTCTGAATAGCTTAGTTGGTAAGAGCAGTCGCCCGGAAAGTGAAAGACGCGGGTTCGATTCCCGCTTCAGCGACTTTTCGGACCTATATTTTTCTCGCTTATTTCTCCATATGTAAGTTTCGAAATTAATTTATATGTGGAACTTTGGGATCTCAAATTGAGATACAGTTCCGTTTAATTAATTTTTCGTTTCGTTTCCTTGGCTCTATTGCCCAGCTTAGAAGACAGCATACTTATATTATTTATATTGAGAGCCGATAAAATATTTATTTCTGAGTTTATTCACGCCTTGGGCTAATCACGGCGGTATTTACTAACATCTACTAAAAAGGCAAATGAAAAATATAGGATCGAAAGGGTCTGAATAGCTTAGTTGGTAAGAGCAGTCGCCCGGAAAGTGAAAGACGCGGGTTTGATTCCCGCTTCAGCGACTTTTCGGACCTATATTTTTCTCGCTTATTTCTTCATATGTAAGTTTCGAAATTAATTTATATGTGGAACTTTGGGATCTCAAATTGAGATACAGTTCCGTTTAATTAATTTTTCGTTTCGTTTCCTTGGCTCTATTGCCCAGCTTAGAAGACAGCATACTTATATTATTTAATATAAAAAAACTGTTAATCTCGGCTCGAATTATTGTGTTACAATAAAAATAAAATATCGACGGCAATCGGAGCCTATGCGGATGACATGCACAAAATTAATAAATTAAAATGAGATCTCAAATCAAACTCATTTATTAAGTTCTAAACGTTTCGACCCACTTCGGGTCTTCTTCAGTAGCTGCAAAATACAACGAAACAAAAGTAGAAGATAATCGGTACAATCAGAAAATTATAAAACTCGTATACATACAATCCGCAAATAAATTAAATATAATTCTCCTCCCTATTCAAACCGTCCGGCCGTCGGAGTGTCTCCCTAACGGTGACCATCGTCAGGAAGGAAGCAGAGCCGTGACTCCCTTACCAACACTAATCAACATGGTATAAATTAAACGTAGAACAATTCACAAGAATTAAAAATTAAAAACCGGGAAGAACACTCACCCCGACAGTAAAAACAGAGAGAAGACGATGCTACACGTGACACATCACTCTAACGACTGTGCGGTATTCTACCTCGACACAGTCGATACATATATACGCAAAAACAAATATAAAAATAAATATAAAATAAAAATAAAAATAAAAACAACTAAACTAATCGGCACTCATGTCAAAAGTCTAACAAAAAACCCGGCTATGTAAAATCACGAAGCTAGATTTTGGTAAATTTTTCTATTAACAAATCAAGATTCTCATTTAATTTATCAGTGTCGCTATGTAAATTTAAACTTTTCTTCTGACGTTTTATGTGGATCATTTCGGATGTCAAACGTTTACCTAAAAAAGGCTCCTCGTCTAAGACTTTTACATCCTCCCAATTAAATTCATGGTTCAATAATCTATGTTCCGATATGACTGATAATTGTGACGCGTTTCTTTTATGTTGTTGCGATGTTCTTTCATCCTAGTTTTCAACAATCTACCTGTCTGCCCTACGTACGACGCATCACAATCCATACAATCAATTTTATAAACTACATTATTATGGAGTTCCCTTGGTAACTTATCCTTGTGTACTTTAATGAATTCACGGAGACTGTTAATTGCTGTATATGATGGAGTGACATCCAAATCACGTGTAATGTCCTCGATTCTCTTCGATACATTATTAATATACGGAAATTAAAGTACGAAACTTTTTTCTGCGTTGGAATCTTGTCATTGCATATATTTGCTCTATTGTTATGCAACTTATTATTATAGCGGAAGAACAACTTTTTTAACCGCGCTTGCAAAGTATGAAATATCAAATTGAGAGGATAATTATTAGACAAAAAGAACTCCAATCATAGATCAAATTACCCTTGAATTTCGGATGAGATTACCCAAAAAACTCTATCTATTGAGGCTGACTAATGGTGCCCTTTTATGACAGAGAGAGATGCTGCGATCAAAATTAAATCTACCTGAATACCGTCGGCTTATGAACAAATCGAAATCAATGCTCCCAGGAGTTAAATAATGTGACAGTCTAAAAAAAATCAATCGGTTGTCAATCCCATCCCTCCATGGTGAACTGCAATCTAGGATGGAAAGAATGAAAGTGTTTAAAACTAATTTTAAGCATGGAGGGTGGGGCCGCCAACGCAGATATCGTCAAACATATCTAAAAGAAAAATGGAAATAACAAATGGAATCGCAGGCAACTAGCTCTACTCTCAAATCTTGCAACGTGAATCCGCACTGATCGGGTGAGAGGCGGGGAGGGGAAACCCATAGGTGTGCCAAAAGTCTGTGAGAACATACATTATTAAACATAAAATAAGGCGAGTTCATAATAAACGAATGGATTATTTATATTGAGAGCCGATAAAAAAATATTTATGCGATATGTTTTATTTGTGTCATACGTGATAGTCTTGATAATCTTCTAATTTAATTACATATAATAAAAATCATTACTTAACTGAACACAAGATGTCGAGGTTACTTTTCGTTCTTCCCGGAATATAATAAACTCAAGTGGCACTGAAAAATCGGTCGTGCCGTGTTCTTTTTTCACCGCACTATTCAGTGAAACCATGGAACTTGTCCAGTGTTCGTATGACTGAGTGCGCACGGCCATGCGCACTCTAACTTTTTCCCAATCGCAAAAAACGCTATTAGTATAATTCAGTGAGGGGAAAGTGCCGACAATTTTTCGCAGTTTTTTTTTTCTCCCTTCTTTGTCTTTCGTTTTAGCCTGATATCGGACATTTTGCGATTTTTCTTTTTTTTTTGTTACCGTCTATCTGGAAACCGAATACCGTTCCTCAGTACTTTCGTCTTGGACTATTAAGCTTTGTTCGTTTTCTTTGGGGTTTTTTTTTTTCTCTCGCCGGGTTTATTTATTTTGGTAACGTCCGGAAATTTTCGGTTATTCGCCGCATACGGTGATATCGTTAGCGAAAATAAGCGAGGGAAATATAGGAATATATTATTGTTAGGCGATAACTTTGTTGTGTTTTTTGCCTTCTCGCTTTCCCGTATCGTTTTGTCTCGATTCTACAAGAAGTCGAGCAGTGGATATTTTAATTCAGTTATAACATTTTTTTGTTTTGTTTATTGTGTAACGCGGATTACCGTTATCATGTTACTTATTTTGGGCGGTACCCTGGCTAATCACGTGTGACGTTTTCGACCTACGACAAATCACCGATAATCTGATCGTTAATTGTTTGACATTATTATTATTTTTTGATGTTCTTCTCGTTCGTGTTACTTTTTTGAATAAATAGTCGTGTTTTTATTTTCTTGTCACTTCTTCTTGGCGGGGAATAGGGATTCATTGGAGTCGGACAATCTTTGTATTTGTGAGAGAGGGAGGACTCGTTCGACTTCGGGCATAGGGTCTGGGGTAGGATTTCGCGAGAGGGCGTCTGCATTGGCGTTTATTTTTCCTGCTTTGTATAATACCTCATACTCGTATTCTAATAGTTTTAGACGCCATCGGACAAGACGGGAAGATGGGTCTTTTACTGAATGTAGCCACACCAAAGGTTTGTGATCCGTGACCAATTTAAACTTCTTACCGTATATGTAAGGCCTGAAGAAATTTACGCTGTAAACTATTGCTAATAGTTCCTTTTCTATAGTCGAATAGTTTCGCTCGGCCTTATTTAGTAACCTGGAGGTGTAGGCTATAGGGAGGTCTTTTCCAATCGGCCCTTGGCTCAGGACACCGCCTATTGCATATCCGGATGCGTCGGTAGTTATAACGAAAGGTTTCGTAAAATCCCGGATACTGTAGTATCGGTTCTTTGCACAATGCATCGCGGAGGTGCGTAAAGGCTGTCTCCTGTTCCTTATGCCAAACAAAGGTCTCATCCTTTTTCAGCAGATCGGTAAGCGGGCACGCTATCTTCGAGAAATTAGGTATGAACCTCCGGTAGTATCCCGCTAGCCCGAGAAATTGCTTGATATTCTTCGGGTCTTTAGGGCGAGGAAAACTCTGAACCGCGGTTATCTTTTTAGGATCGGGTTTCACTCCAGTTTCGCTTATGACATGTCCCAGGTACGTGACTTCTTTACGGAGGACCTCGCACTTGTCGGGCTGGAGTCGCAGTCCTGCCTTCCTAAGTCGTTCCGCCAATTTGTGGAACTTTATTTCGTGCTCTCGCAGTGAGCTAGAATATAATACGATATCATCAAGGTACACAAATAGTTCGGCGCCTTGAAGTCCGGTGAGTACCTGGTCCATGAGTCTTTGGAATGTCGCGGGGGCGTTTTTGAGCCCAACCAAACGGCATTCTCTTAAATTCGTAATGCCCGTACGGTGTGGAAAACGCCGTTTTATGGGCGTGTGCTTTATCCATTTTGATTTGATGGAAACCCGATGCTAAATCGAATACGCTAAAGTACTTCGCGCTTCCTAGTTGATCGAGGATTTCCACTATGTTCGGTAGGGGGTACGCGTCCCCGATCGTTTTTTCATTCAGCGCCCGATAATCTATTACCATGCGCCAGCGTTTGTTACCTTTCGAGTCCGGTTTCTTTGGCACGATCCACAAGGGGGAGTTGTACGGTGAAGTGGATGGTTGAATGACATCGTTCTCGATGAGTTCTTGTACTTGTTTATTAATTTCCTCCTTGTGCATCGGCGGAAATCGGTATTGTTTCGTGTGGACCGCTAATTCGTCGGTTGTCGGGATTGTGTGTGTAGTGACGTCTGTGGAGTGCAATTTATCGGTGGGGAGACGGAACAAATCGTTGTAGACGTTTATGAGGTTATGTACGTGTTTAGTCTCCTCCGCATTTAAGTGTTCAAGCCGCAGCAGTGTTTTTATTTCTTCGGGACGAGATTGTGTGTTTTGTCGGGTCAACGCTGCGACGTGTTGAGGTTTTATGTCGTTATGTTTACACTATTTTTCTCTGAACAAGAAAAAACTATGGGTTTAATATTATTATAGTATTCCGATTCTTTTTTTTGCAATAACCAACAGAATTTTCTCTTATGTAAGTAATGTAAGTTTAAAATTTGTTTTTTGAATAATCTACTATGGTGGTTATAAATCTCTTGCCATACCTGGGATGGGATGTTGTTATTTAATCTTTGTGTAAAGTATCTTATGTTTTTGTTAAAATACCCTATTTGTCTGTGCAAGTCAAATATCTCTATGTTTAATATTTCCATTCTAAATTTATGCAACATACTGTCTAACCTTTTTTTTGATTTATAATGACATACGTTAATATTACTATTGTCTGATAGATGCTTAGGTAAAACTCTGAATGTCCTACATTGTTTTAAAAATATTAATTTGGACACAGTTCTTATTTTGCCATAATTCGCCCTTAGCCAAGATTTTAAATCTTCAAAACTTTGTTGTCCATAATTATGTTGTACAAACTTAAAATTAAAATGGTGGAACTTAAAAAGTGTATAATTATTACGCATTGTAAGGCCAGCGTGAATTAAATATATATAGAAAACAAAGTGATAAATATAAGGCCAACTTATCGAGCTGAATATTCGAGATGTTCAGTCAACTACCATTTATTACATGTATAAATTATAAAACTACAGTCATTATATTAAAACTAACGCAAATTACAATCATTCTATAAACGTTTCGACCGCACGCGGTCTTCTTCAGTATAATTATTGAAATATAAATTCTTACAATTCACATAATATCGAAATTTAATTATAGTTATTCAGAATCAAGAGTTTTTGAGTAATTAACGCGTGTTTCAATCCGTCCTGTCCAACAATGTTCGCCTCGATATGATCCCTGATTTTGTTCAGATCTCGGATAGTTTCATCGTTAATATGCGAGAAATTAACCCGTTCCGTAGGCGCTATCATCGTTCTTCTTGATAATTTTGCTACTTATTAACAGTTATTAAGGATGACACATAACAAACCAACAATACAGAAAGACAGCTCATTTTAAACAGTGAGAGTTTAAAAATACGTTGAATTTAAAAATAGCTTTTAAAAATACGTTGAATCCTTATTCTAATCTAATCTTCTTCTAATGTAATACTTTTTGTATTTCAAATGTTGTAGTAATTATTCTGTAAGAGCTTCGACATTATTTCTAAATGGACATCGAGAAACATCATAGTTTTTTGAAAGCAGGCCGCCATGTTATTTTTCTGAGTCATTAACAAATTGGTACTCTGGAATTACGAGAAATTATTTTTCATTGTACGGGCTAGTATGAATTTCAAATCAAATCTCTATAAACGACTATTATATTTTGTGCACTAAGAATAACATATCGCACTTATTTTCTAGAATCAAATTGTAATCAGTTTTACTTATATGTATGTATATTCAATGTGAACTTGCACCTTGAATAAAATATCACAGTTACTTTTCATGGTAATATATTATTACTAAATTTAGATAATATACACTTTACGTATGTTCACTTTGAACTGGCACCTTGAATAACATATCAGTTACTTTTCGTGATAATTTATTATTAGATCGTTTAAATTTTTGAGTACCTTCTTTTGAACATGGCCTGACCTTTTCATTTTTATGATTTTTTTAGGATATCACTTACTTTTTAAAGTACAGATATATAGAGCAGCTTTCTAGTAATTCAAATATCACAAATATATGTATTTTCGATTCTTATCACATAACTTTGTATAAGTAACAATTTATGCAATACAGTTCAAAATAATTGAAATATATGGTATATATGTACATATATATAAAATATATAATTATATTATAGTATACATATATATTTTATTTAATCATATATGTAAATGTTTGTATAATTGTAATAACTTTTAACGATACATTGCACATTTATTTCAATTGCAACAGAATGAATTTATATTCTTGTATGAATATTGAAAGAATGGGCCCCTCCATCGCCCATTCTCGTGAGAACGCAACCATATATTTTTCTTCGTCTCTCCGATCTTAACACGACATACATATTTCTGTCTGATAATTTTTTTCTGAATGATACTTTTTGAAATGTCATAAAGCCTAGGTCAAATTAGAAACTTATTGCACTCGTTTTAATGCAGCGCTTACAGCAGCATTTATAAAGCGCCAGAGCAGCCGATATTTTATTTTGGCGCTTACGGCAACTTTTATACAGTGCTAGAACAGTTGATGTTTTAATGTAGCGTTTACGGCAGCCTTTATACAGCGCCATTATTTAATCTGTCCTAAGAACAATATTTATGCCCCTTGTGCTCCTTTGGGCCATTTTTTCTTGAACACTTCCATATCATTAGAGTAATACCATTCCGATTTTGTGTCAGCTCTCAACATACACGTGTAGTGACCACGATTTATTTCTTCACCTTCGTGAAATATAGCGCTTATTAGCTTGTACTTTTTTTTATTAATCGTGATATTACTCGTCGGCACGGCGGTCATTCGATTGTTGATAATTTTTTTAGAAGCACCGTTTATAAAAGTATATAAATTGAGCTGTATTACTACGACGGATAAAGTTGATTCGATTACGGTTTTCTTTTTCAACACGGTGCCCTTACATTCGTTACAATTGCCGTTTATCGTTTCCCATTTAGAAAATTCTATATTAATCAAACTTTGTAGAGTGACACCTTTTTTCCTTTTTAATGTCGAATGTATAGGTAATATTAACAAACTACTGCTTTCCAGCTTAGTTACATTGTAATTACATTTGACATTCGAGCAACATGTTACGTGCTTTAATTCGAGTTTTAATACATCATTGATGTCGGAATACGTCGACATTAAAGCCGTAAAAAATTCCGAAACATCTTGTTGTGTTCGTTCTTCGAAGCGTTTTCCGACAGATCTTCTAACCGCTTGAATGTTGCAATATTTACGTTCACCATACACGCAGATAGCATCAGTCAATGCATTCGATGCTTTATTTTTCAGTATTTGTTGCCTAATACGTACGCAATGAAACGCACATTGTAATATTACATTAGCGTAACACGAAACAGCATCGTTATTGCAAAGGCCATATATTTTCCACGTAACTATACTTTCTGGTTCCTCACAATCATAATTCTGCATATCATCAATGATATTAGGGATATCCCATCGACGATCGTACATTTTCACAACCTTTTTCTCGGACGGATTGATTTGTGGCAGTTCAGATTTGAATATAGATCTCAGTCGATTATATTCTACAATGGCTCTCGAGTTTGCTTTAACTGATGCTGGATTGAAATTTATCAAATGTAGGCCTTCCAATTTACTTACTCGTGACAAACCTACATAGGCTTGACCATCACTGAATACAGTCGTTCCTAAATCGATCATTGCATTGTTACATGTAATTCCTTCGATTATAAATAATTCGACATTCTTTAATTTGTCTCTCAAAGTTTTCAAGACCATGTCTGACAATTGCGTATATTTTGGTGTAGAGTCATGACTAACCGGTAGTTGAAACATTCTATTGATTGTCAAGCCATCGATATTGAATGCTGCGATACCCGTGGGAGCAGATATGGCAGTCGTTTTTTCCAAATTTATTCTGATACAATGTTTAATCGTTTCAATTAGAAAACTTTTCCCTGTACCACCCTCGCCACTTACGTACAGTCGCAGAATCTGATTCTTATCTTGTAAAACTTGGCATACTCCATCAAAGACTCTTTTCTGGTCTTCGTTCAATTGCGACATCATTTGCGATAAATCAATCGGGTCGTCAATCTTACCAAAATCTTCCAGATCTTTCATCACGTCGTCAGCTTCTATCGGATTACAATCCAGTTCATCGTCATCGGATTTGTCTCTGTCTGCTGTTTTCAGATCATTTTCGCGCTTCTCGATTAATTCAGCAACGTTCTCAAAAGCTTTCTGTATTTCTTCGAGCCTTTCGTGATATTTCATTACCTTCGTTAAAACAGACTCTGAATTCTTAAGGGCATCCGTGTAAGTCTCGAATGTACCTTTGAGTTCACTCAAATCTCTCCATGGTTTGAACAGAAGAAGCAGCGAGTAGAAGTATTTTTCGAGCTCAGTTTTTATATTAAATCAATAATGGTTAATTAAATAACCCTTTTTTCGTTTTTTTTTTAAAATAAACCCGATGCCAGTTTGTAACACTTGACTTCGTCATTATTTGACATCTGTTTCGTAATTTCCCAGAATCTGGCAAAATCGTACAAATTCAATGATTCTAATTCCTGAGGTCTATTTGGATAGTAATCATCGATGAGTGACGAACAGTAAATATTCGTAGAATTTTCATCAAGAGCTTAAATTTCATTAAATGTTTTAACTTTTCTATTTCTCACCTCATTAACATCGATCCATTTGACCATGGTATCATTATCCGTACCGTACAAAGGATTCCCTAATAGTGTATTCGCAGCATCTAAAGCACCGCATTCTCTGTTATTTAATGAACGCATTGCAAAATTCCACAGTTTCGATGCCAAGGACTTATTCGAATTTATCACTTCAAAGTTTGTATTGCATTTTTTCGACTTTGTCGTGTATTTTGTTAAATATGAGTTTAAAAACTCTGATTTTTCTCTAATAAATTGTATGTCCATATTTCCCTTCCAGGCTAATTTGATAGACGGATTATAATCATTTTAAACCTTTCCGACTCCTTGCGAGGAAGATCGTACAATCTGCTCATACTGCCTAAATTTTTTCTACCGACTATCGAAGTGATAACGTCTCTTAAAACGAAATTCTCAGTAACTGGCCGAGGAAAATCGAACCGACACTTTCTGTATATATTAGTTTCCGTTTTTTTCGTACGCATGCAATACGAGTTATGTTTATGATTCTGATCATTATATTACCGTATCGTACAACGTTGGCGAAACATTTTCATCTGGAATTTCACACGTTACGTATTTTTGAATAAACGTAGCAACTTCTTCATCCGGCGATTTTCCTAATACTGGAGCATCTTTTATCCAAATCATACAATGCATGTGCTGCATACTTCTACGTTGATATTCCAGTCGCCAGAAGTAATGAATAACCTTTTCTATAGGATTATCGGACGAACAAATAAAATCAATCATGGCTTTGAATTTTATGCACATGAATCTAGAAGTACTTACAGGATCGTATGCGATTAGTTCGTTGATGCCTAACTTCTCTTTATCGGGATTCATATCTCGTAAATATTCACCCAAATCGGACCATTTCCATTCACTAGGACTCAAAGTCAAAAACCACGTCGCTGGACCGTAATGCAAAGTCATGCATTTTACATTATTGGACGGTTGTCGTCAAAATTGATCCGTATTTCTCAATTTTGCGAAAATACTCATTAAATTCGATTCTAATTGGTAACCTTTCAATTCGTTCAAGTATCTCTCTACCAGCAGTGTATCTCTCTCGTGGGTTTGTAACCATCATCGTATAATAGATACCACTTTTCAACTGTCGGTAGTTAGCATCATTGAGAAGGAAGAACAGATACTGCAGATTCAACCTGAATCTACTATGTTTCGACATCAATCGTGTTCTAATAAATAAATATTCCGGCGATGCAAAGTTTCTATCTTCTCGTTGTCCATTGACATCATCAGGATATAAATCAGGGAAACACATGACATCCAGATATTTATAACGATTATCCATTGGAAAATCTTCAATTTTCACCATTTGATAAAGCTTCAATGCAGATTCGTTATCGATTCTTTTCGCGTGTATTGGGTATATTGTATACTGATCGTTAATATCCGAATGTTCAGTGATTTGTGTGAGAAAAGCCGTACGTTTTAAAACGGTTTGATCATTATTATTTTTGTTTTGCTGTACATTGTACAAATTCAATGCTGGTAATTCCTCAACCACCTCATTTATTTCGTCATTGTCGCTTTCCTCATCGACAATCCTATATTCTGTTCCCTGCAACTTATCCTTTAATAGATCATCAGATGACGCTGGAAGACGAATTTTTGAGTAATGAGGATTATTTTCTTTCAACCATTGTAAAGCCTTATACATTTTATTAATATCTACTAAATTTTCCCAAACCACTTTAGATTTCTTGGGTATACCTCGAACGAGAATGTGCAACTCGTGATTCAAATTTATAGGATCTTCCGGAGGACATACCTTATCCAATGTTTCTTGTAAAGGCAGAGGCAAATGAAATGTTCTACCTTTTCCTAAACAGAGTTTGATTATATAAGTTTCTTGATTTAAAATGTGCTATATTTAAATCATTTAATTATTTTTTTCGTTTAAGTACAATTAACAGCAAAAACTGCATATACGTAGGTATGTATTTGACTCTACTGCCATTACTTGAAACAAATACATTATTCGATATTAACAAATTGGAACTCTGGAATTACGAGTAATTATTTTTCATTGTACAGACTAGGTTTAAATTTTTGAGGACCTTCTTTTGAACATGGCTTGACCTTTTCATTTTTATGATTTTTTGAAGATAGGGTGAAAGAGAACAAAAGAGGGTGAGAAAGAACGTACGAGGGTGAAAGAGGTGAGAGAGGGTGAGAGAGGACGAAAGAGGGTGAAAGAGGACGAAAGAGGTCGAAAGAGGGTGAGAGAGAACGAAAGAGGTTGAAAGAGGACGAAAGAGGGTGAGAGAGGACGAAAGAGTGTGAAAGAGGTCGAAAGAGGATGAGAGAGGGCAAAAGAGGGTGAGAAAGAATGAAAGAGGGTGAGAGAGGACGAAAGAGAGTGAAAAAAGGTGAAAGAGGACGAAAGAGGGTAAAAGAGGGTGAGAAAGAAATGAAAGAGGGTGAGAGAGACGAAAAAGAGTGAAAGAGGGACGAAAGAGGGTGAAAGAGGACGAAAGAGGGTGAGAGGGAATGAAAGAGGGTGAGAGGGAATGAAAGAGGGTGAAAGAGGGTGAGAGAGAATGAAAGAGGGTGAGGAGAGGACGAAAGAGGGTGAGAGAGGACGAAGAGGGTGAAAGAGGACGAAAGGGGGTGAGAGGGAATGAAAGAGGTGTGAAAGAGGGTGAGAGAGAGTGAAAGAGGGACGAAAGAGGGTTGAGAGGGCGAAAGAGGGTGAAAGAGGGTGAGAGAGGACGAAAGAGGGTGAATAAGAGGCGAAAGAGGGGTGGGAGTGGTGGTTGGGGTGGGGTGGGGGTGGGATGTGGAAGGGAAAGGGGTGGGTGAAAGTTGAGGGAGGTTGTGAGTGAAAGGTGAGAAGAGATTTATACGCGGACAGAGAAGAAGAAGAAGAAGAAGAAGAAGAAGAAGACGACGTTATTTCATTTTTCATGAAAAACGTCACTTTTTGACCGCTTGTATCTCCAGAACGGCTTGACCGATTTTATTTTTTCTTGGCTCAAATTACTCGTGGCGATGCCGTCTTTCAGGTTATATTACGTGCAATTCAAAATTTTTTATATTTAGTAGTTCTACACCCCCAAAAAATGGACTTTGATGGTGCAGGATAAGGAGACTTGTAGTGTCTTTTAAGGTTTTTTTAGGGTTTGAACATGGCTTGACCGATTTTATTTTTTCTTGGCTCAAATTACTCGTGGCGATGCCGCCTTTCAGGTTATATTACGTGCAATTCAAAATTTTTATATTTTAGTAGTTCTACACCCCCAAAGAATGGACTTTGATGGTGCAGGATAAGGAGACTTTTAGTGTCTTTTAAGGTCTTTTAGGGTTTGAACATGGCCGGAGACACTACCGCGTCTCCTGATAATATGTTAACAAATTAATTTAGTCATTTCGACATCATAAATAAATACAACAATTATAAGATTATATGACGAACGCAGTACAAATTCATGTATGTTGGCATGAGTTAGAGCGTCAGATGCTGTTATATTATGTAACCACTGTGAACAAATTAATATATCCGCTCAAATATTACATTTAGATTTTTAATAAATAGTATTAACTTACTTTTTTGTCAACGAACATAACACTTTTTTAAAAAATTATTTCTTTTTACTTAACATAGTCACAATGTGTACTTTTTTAAAAAACAAATCGAAATCTGTATCTTACAATGTCCGCGCGCTGTATATATACCCAATTTTTAAGATGACGTAGACAATTTTTTTAGAATATCATAATAAGAGCCGTCAAGACGCTCGGTGTCCTTTTTTAGGTTGATACTGTTGTTTTCTTCTTTAATATATATCATTTCTGATATCAACCTTTTATAATAATTCTTTTCATAATCTAGGATTTTTGTGTCGTTCCAATTGAAATTGCGTGTAAATTTTACAATATGATCAGAAACCACCGAGTGCCTTGCTGAATCTAATCTAATATTATTTTTATGTTCATTTACTCTTGTACCTAATTGTCTTTTCGTCTGTCCTACATATGTAGCATCACAATTATTACATGAAATCTTATATATGACCCCTGAATTATTTTGGAGCTTTTCTCTGTCTTTTTGCGTTTTTATGATTCTGTTTAATTTCTTTAGACATCTGTATCCTACTGTTATATTTGATTTCTTTAATTCTGATGCTACTAGTTCCGAGATTCTTTCAATATAAGGTATCGCTATGAATTTTTTATTATTGTCATTATTTATGATTTCGTTATTTATATCTTGAGTCATTTCTTTGTTTAATCTATTAACAATAAGGAACTTCAGTCTATTATTGATTTCTGAGAAAATGAGATCAAGAGGATAACTATTGCTCAATAAAATCTCTATGATTAATGAAAAGATTTCAATGTTACACAAAAGTTTAGCTTCAAATGTACTTTACAATGGCGTATTTGGATTTTTAAAAAATGATACAATTTTTTTAACTACCCTTTTCCCACTCAATATTTTTTTATATTTTGAGAAAATTTTTAAATTATATATATTTTAAAGCTTATGTATTACGTTAAATTCAACTATATATGTATAAATATAATAAGTTATCACAATGATAACTTATTAACTATTACGAGGCCATGTGTAACGAGCAAATAAAAAATTATTATAAATCTTGGAAAAACTTTAATTTAAAAAACCAATTACAACGTTTCGACCTGTAATCAGTCTTCTTCAGTGCGCAATAAACATTATAATAAATAAATAAATATAACTAAAAATTCTAATAAAAAGTCGCAATAACGAAACTATTTTTGTTACTGCTAAAAATGGGTTTAGGGGTGCAACCAATCGTCAGAAAATCTGTTTTTACATTCCGAAGCAAATATCGTCGAGACGAATAGAAATATAAAAGATTTCAATGTTACACAAAAGTTTGGCTTCAAATGTACTTTACAATGGCGTATTTGGATTTTTAAAAATGATACAATTTTTCAAACTACTCTTTCCCACTCAATTTTTTTTTATATTTTGAGAAAATTTATAAATTATATATATTTTAAAGCTTATGTATTACGCCAAATTCAACTATATATGTAGAAATATAATAAAGTTACACTTAAATGGCTACGTCTCCAGCATTGTAGCAAATTGCGTTATTAAACTTAGAGATTAAAGATATTAATTGTAAATTACGTGCGTTACGTGTCAATTTGAATCATATCGAAAAGCGATTATTTGATAATTTACCTTTTGAGTTTGTCGTTGGCTTTTTGATCACAATAGGCATATCATTCATAAATATAATAATAGTGAGAAGTGGCGTCTAAGAAACAAATTTGAATACATTTGTCTCAAGTATTATGGGGTTCGGAATCCATTGATAAAAATAGATTACAGCAAATGGATCGTGAATATCAGCAATTGTCGCGTTCCGGATTCGGTGATGGGGTTTCTCGGTTTGGGTGATAAGTTTGACGTACCCATTTGTAGAGATAATAAAGATGATAGGAAAATCTCTGCATTAGAAAACATAAAGAATATTGAAGTTAATCATAGAAAGTTTCCCAGTGACAACCTGGATAATTTGAGATTTTTGATAGCGAGTTCGGTACATAAGTTTCTGAGTAAACAAAAACATGTAGGTTACATCGATAATTACATTTGTAATAGATACTCAATTGCTCAAAATTTTTGAAATTTAACAAAAATATTTTTGCAACTAAAGCTGATAAAGGCCAGGTTACTGTGCTGATGGACCGGAAAGACTATGTTAAAAAAATGAATTTTTTATTGAAAGACGATTCTACGTATAGATCACTTAATAGGACTCCGTTGAAGTCACTAAGCACGAGGGTCGCTAATTTATTAAAATCTTGGTTGGATAATAGATTAATAGATGATAACACATACAGACAATTGAGGTGTACGAATGGTAATTTGCCTCGTGCTTATGGCTTACCAAAGATTCATAAGGTAGGTTACCCTCTCCGCGTCATAATTTCAACTGTAGGAAGTCCTGTTTACAACATAGCATCCTTTTTGAGTGAGATACTACAAAATGCAGTCAATAAACCTCGATCTCATGTCAAAGATAGTTGGTCCTTTGTGGAGATTATTAAGACAGAAACATCGACGACAGCCATGTTATGATTTCGTTGGACGTGACTTCACTTTTTACTAACACCCCGTGGGAATTAATTAAATAGCAATAGAAAACCGATGGGATGACATCTCACAATTTACTTCGTTTAGCCTTGCGCAGTTTTTACACGCCATTGACACGGTTATGCGCTCAACGAGTTTCGTTTTTGACGGAAAATTTTACGAACAGGTTTTCGGTTCTCCGATGGGGTCTCCTTTGTCTCCGATTCTTTCTGACATTGTTATGGACGATTTGGAATCATATTGTTTGCGTCAATTGGATTTTGAACCCTATTGTTATTTTAGGTACGTCGATGATATTTTTTTCAATTATTCCGAAAGGAAAAATTGAGGATATGCTTAGTGTGTTCAATGGTTTCCACACTCGACTTAAGTTTACGTTCGAACTAGAGAAAAATTGTTTCTCTGAGTTTTTTGGATACGAACGTTATACGTATTGGTGGTAGATTGACGACCAATTGGTACCGCAAGCCTACGTATTCAGGCCACTATATTAATTTTCTGTCAAATCATTCTATGAGATATAAAATCAGCGTGATTACAAGCCTAGTTGATAGGGCTATTTTACTCGCTGACCCTATGTTTCATGAAAAAAATATTAATTTAATCAAAAGAATTCTATTAATAATTGTTACCCGTTAACAATTATAAACAAAACATTAATAAAAGACTTCGAGCGATTAAATTTGGCGGTAATCTTAACTCGCCCAATCGAAATAAATTTGATACGCGAAATTGCATTGTGTTACCTTACATTAAAGATCTGAGCGAGAATATTACGCGTTGCATTAATAAAAATAGAATTGATGCTTTATATACTGTCCCAAAAAAATTGGACACATTGATAAAAAGAGGTAAAGATGGGATCGAAAACTTAAAAAGAACTGATATTGTTTATAAAATTGAATGTGCGAATTGCGATTCGGCGTATATAGGACAGACAAAGAGACATTTAGAAACGCGCATTAAAGAACATAGAAATAACATAAAAAAAGACACGACATTGCATTCTGTCGTGAGTTTGCATCGGACTTGCAACAATCATGAGTTCCGTTGGGATTCTCCGGTGATTCTGCATGAAGAAAAACAAACAAGAAAAAAGAGAAATTGCAGAAATGTTTTACATAAAAAAACAAGGAAAAAGTATTAATTTACAGAAAGATACGGAGAATTTTAGTGGGATTTATGATCGTGTTCTTGACGTTATTTAAGTCGTTTTTATTTTTACTTTTATTTTTATTTTTATATCCACCTATTTATTTATTTTTATTTATTTGACTTTATTATGACGATTTAAATTGCGAAAGACACATTTAGTTTCGTCTCTATTTTCTTAACGCTTAGTGACTAAGATTCTTGCGAACAGTTAACATCTATTTATTTTGTGCTTACTTCTGTCAGTCTTGCATTGTTCATCAAAACAAGCGTTAACATTGTCGGTTGTTTGCATAGAAGTTGTTTTACTGTTTAAATTTGGTATGTAACACATTTTTGTTTTAAATGTATAATTATTTGTTGCGAATAAGTGTATTAAATTATAATTATTTTGATCGAACTTTTTATAAATGTACTTGAAAAGGGCTGCAATGACAGCCGAAACGTTGTATTTCAAATAATTATTCATAATAAATTATCGCCAGTCTGGTCGACTTTAAACGTTGAGGAGTGGTTTTTTATTTAATTATTACTGGCAACCTTAAGGATTATTATTTATAATAAAGTTATGTTGCGGAAATTAGTTCTTGAGAAATAAATAAAGACGAAAATACGAAAGAGAAAAAAGTCTGTTACTGCTTGATTCATGGACAGGACATTATCGGAACAATTAAAAGGAATTTATTCTGACAAACAAAAAGTAAATATTTTTAACAATACCAAAAAAAAAAATAGTTTTTGTATAAAAATTAATAATGGAAAAGGCTCGTATAATTTACAAAATTAAATAAATCATATATAGTAGGCCAACTGAAACGAAATTTTTTAAGGGAATGTAAGAGATATTGTTTGTTTCCCAACCATTTGCGTAATTTCTGTAACAATAAATTTGTTTTCCATCACTATAAATCAAAAAATAGGATGCGTGGTTTGTTGCATAATATCAGAACTGAAATTCTTAACATAGAGATATTTGATTTTATATAGAACTTAAACTCACTTAATAAAAAACGGTCAAGGCATTCCAAAATTTCTCCAAAATCTTTACCATCTTATATCTGGCAGGAGATTTTAAATCACCATTGGGCAACTCCTTTTCTTTGTTCAACCAAAAATTATATCGCATACACAAGAAAAACTTCCTATGGCTACGTAAATCGCATGAAACAGAGTACATTAAAATAATTGATCCTACGAATTGAAAACAATATCATCGACAAATATTGTTGATAACACTGTTTCTGCCAACAGTTTTCGTTGTGCTACACATAACCCTTTACAACAAATAACCAGAAATGGTTTATTAATTTAACTGATAAAAAAATTCCCCCCAATGTAACC